>NC_064618.1:569721600-570023683 GCF_023898315.1 Schistocerca nitens | reverse complement strand
GTCTTTAGGGGCAGGTTTTCCGATCCATTGGCCACCTAACCGCTTGGTAGAAACTTGGTTTCAGGGTTATGTGAGCGAAATGATCCGTGTCCACTTCCTCCATAGAAGGGCTAACACTGACGCCATTGTAAGTTATTACGTTTAATGAGTGCGTGTGGCTTTCACCTGACGCTGCTGGCAGTTGCGAGGTTCCAAACAGCACTCACATCTTCTTTCGTAGTTACTACGTTGTCATTCGCCTGCGCAAGAAACGATTTCACGTTTCTGTCAATAGCGTATCCTGACCGCCTATCGATTGCAGCAGGATACCGTTATGGTCTTAATCTAGCCGGAGATCCAACTTCTGCAATGTGACCCAAGATGCAGTCGTATACATTAAAGAAATTGATTTTCGTTTGTGACATTTGTGATTAATATTCTTTCGCTTTTTTTCTGTAATAACATTTATATCTTGGTTCTTGGTGGAATATTTTACACATTATGAATGAAATAATATTTCACAAACCATAGGAAACAATTTAAGTTAAATTAAGTAATGTACTACGTGAGAAATGGCAACATTTGCTCTATGAAGAAATATAAGTTGAACAATATATTTTACATTTTTTTACGTGTTCCAAGGGGAGTAATTGTGTAAGATAATCTTGTCTTGAACAAGACCAGTGTTACAAAGAGTTAAAATATTACAAGTGAGACATGTATCCAAGTGAAAAAAACTACAGTTGAACGGTTATCATGGTTAAGGGGCTAAGCGATAGTTTTGAATAAATTTCGTTTTCTGCTTCGTTAGGAGCTATGTGAACAGGGTTTTTAAATAATAAAAGGGCTGTCTCCAATGATGACTGCTACGAAAACCAGTACATGGCATGAGAAGCTATGATTTGTTCCTGCTAAACAGGATAAGTGCGGAATGTAGTTAACGAGTTGAGTATACTGGACATAGAGGTAATACACTTCCGCTTGCTCCTGCCATTTTGTAGTCTGTCACTTGAATGTATTCGTTGGGTGTAGAATGACAGTGAAAACGATATGAATAATTCAGCAAACAAAAGTAACTGGAAAATTGATAACTCTAAAAGAAAGTGTGAGCAAAGGTGAATAAGCAGTTTGTTCCTGATGATATAAAGAAAATCATAGTACAGTTCGATATAAGCAACCATTTCAAGTTGTTCAGATGAAACAAAAATCACAGTAGCACGAAAGGCTATACAGTGAGGCCATAGAGATTGTGACATACAATTGAATGAAATTTGGATTCCGGTGCTGAAGAAGATGTGTGCCAGTCTTCCACCATGGGGTGATAGTAACAGCGGACGACGGTAGTCGATAACGACCAATTACGATCACGTATTCGAAACATGTAACGTTACGCCACTGTGCGGGAGCTCAGGCAAGCGGAATTTTGCTGTAGGTAGTAGCGAGCCAGGGTGTGAATCGGACATTCAACAAAGCTACGATCCCCATTGAAAATGTCCTCCGCAGATGGGGACGTAACGTCGGGTTTCAACGTGAACTCCCTTCAACAACGGCATAATAGCTCGCAATATTTTATTAATTGTGACAGTTCCGGCCGTGAAAGTTTACATTTTACAATTGCGGATCAAAGAAAGTTATTTTACAGACTTTCAACAAGCAGGTGATATGATCATTAACTGAGGTCAATGTAAGGTGTTCCTCATGGATTAAATTTACCACTTTTGAGGTAATTCAGATAAAGAAGACATCTAGTAAGGTAAGGTGATTGGATAAGGGTGTTGAAAAAAGGTGGCGAAGTGAAGATTTCAGAACGATCGCGTTCAGTGAGGTTACTGGCACAAAAAGCTTGTAT
Source organism: Schistocerca nitens (assembly GCF_023898315.1). Taxonomy (NCBI): domain Eukaryota; kingdom Metazoa; phylum Arthropoda; class Insecta; order Orthoptera; family Acrididae; genus Schistocerca; species Schistocerca nitens. Next base: position 570,021,855 of record NC_064618.1, on the reverse strand, counting down.
TTGGGGAAGAAAAGAGAACTGAATAGCCTGATGCAATAATTATTTGAAGGGCGAAAAGAGTGTCACAGAGAACTGTGTCAAGACTGCACGGTAAAATGATTACTATAGACAGAAATATGACAAAACTTGTTTGATGGACTTAGCCCGTTTAGCCTTTGAAGAGCACATTTGTTTAGAGAAGTCAGATTTTATTCGTTATTATTGGATCATGCCAAAGCATAACTTGATTTCCTCAAGTCAATGGGCAAGTGTTAAAGTGGAGTTATTGCATATTTATTTTCATGTTATCTGACTAAAGTTCATTCTGAATAAACTAGAAAGTAGATATTGTGACTTAGCGCCCTTAGCATCATAAGCCTTCAACTAAACAAATAATTTTTTTTAAGAGGGCAAGTGAAACTAAACTTACTGCAGTTTCATTTATCCTTTAAAAATACACATATTCTTCTAGCAATTTTTTTCTTCTCCTTCCTATCATTTCCTTCTAAAAATGACACTTTTTCCTACATTTTGGCTAAATTAGCAGTTGTAAAAGCTTAGAATACCCTATCTACCTTTCCTAGTCCAGTACTGCTACGTCAGTTATCAGTGCCAATGGTAATACGTCCATATCCACTCAATCAAAATAATCCATGCAAACAAGCCCATTCAGTGATTGAAGGCACGTGACGTCGGTGTACGATCCATCACGGACATACGAGGAATAAGTGTTGGGCCCTAGTGGGGTGTGACCGTTGGAATCCTGCATGGCGTTGGGTACTGCCCATCAGAACTCATCTGCTCCATATTTGGGTGACAGTTGTGAAACCCCGAGTAACGGGAACAGAAATATCGCCGCAAGATAAACGGGAAACTCGACAGGGCAGCCTGCTGCCCTTGTAGAGTCCTCACACGTGCTGGTAGTCGTTTCTCCTTGTTACACGAGGCACAACACGACAGTCAAGATTAAGATGCAATTTCTAAATGAGCTGACTAATCTTACATTCTACGCAGAATACAGACGAAGTTACTGCAACCTGCTATGTGCATCTATGCTGAAACCATAGTCGTTTTCATGTCCAAGAAGGTAGTATGCCTTGTGCCAATTTGACGTTTGAATTACGCCACCTTCAAGCTGTTACAATTTTGTGATCAGAAGTGCACATCCTTTGAAGTCTTCGCCTCATATTGAGAAACGTAAAAAAGTCATCTTGCTGTTTCAGGGTCCCGCCTTCCTGCCAAACTTGCAAAAAGTGTGCATTTTGCTTTTTCCCTTATTATCCCTGTCAGTATTCTCAATCACCTCTCAATAATCGCTGTTGCACCCTCCTCTTTGTAATTATTATGTCTAAGTGGAATAATCGTAATATTACGGGAAGATTTTCCGCACACGGAGAATAGTTTGCATTTGTAAATCTCGGCAGTAAACTCGTACGTCTGGGCATTCTGGATTGCACTGAATCAGATTAGCTATACTCTGTACTCATAAAGGTCATTTGAAGCGTAATCCTCTACTGGGGAAAGTATGACTTCCTGAGAAAATATGATGTTGCGTAGAGGAACATGGAACTTACTTCGGCCAGTAGTTAGTTTTGTTCATGACACTGAGAGCTTGCTGGCAGTAGATTACTAACTTTGTGTGAAAATGTTTCTTGTCTTCAACATGCATCTACATCAACATCTGGATTTATACTCCGCAATTCAACCAACGGTGTGTGGCGCAGGGCACTTTACGTGCCACTGTCATTACCTCCCTTTCCTGTTCCAGTCGCGTATGGTTCGCGGGAAGAACGACTGCCGGAAAGCCTCCACGCGCGCTCGAATATGTCTTATTTTATTTTCGTGGTCTCCTCGGGAGGTATAATTAAGGGGAAGCAGTATATTCGATACCTCATCCAGAGACGCACCCTCTCGAAACCTAGACAGCAAGCTACACCGCGATGCAGAGCGCCTCTCTTGCAGAGTCTGCCAATTGAGTTTGCTAAACATCTCCGTAACGCTATCACGCTTACCAAATAACCCTGTGACGGAACGCGCCGCTCTTCTTTGGATCTTCTCTATCTCCTCCGTCAACCCGACCTGGGTCTCCCAATGAATCTCAACCTGGCACTCGCCTTACCAACAATTAATTTTATATGATCATTCCACTTCAAATCGTTCTGTACGCATACTCCCAGATATTTTACAGAAGTAACTGCTAGCAGTGTGTGTTCCGCTGTCATATAATCATACAATAAAGGATCCTCATTTCTATGTATTCGCAATACATTACATTTCTCTATGTTAAGGGTCAGTTGCCACTCGCTGCACGATGTGCCTATCCGCTGCAGATGTTCCTGCATTTCGCTGAAATTTTCTAATGCTGCAACTTCTCTGTATACTACAGCAGCATCCGCGAAAAGCCGCATGGAACTTCCGACACTGTCTACTAGGTCATTTATATATATTGTGAAAAGCAATGGTCCCATAACACTCCCCTGTGGCACGCCAGAGGTTACTTTAACGTCTGTAGACGTCTCTCCATTGAGAACAACATGCTGTGTTCTGTTTGCTAAAAACTCTTCAATCCAGCCACACAGCTGGTCTGATATTCCGTAGGCTCTTACTTTGTTTATCAGGCGACAGTGCGGAACTGTATCGAACGCGTTCCGGAAGTCAAGGAAAATGGCATCTAATTGGGAGCCTGTATCTAATATTTTCTGGGTCTCATGAACAAATAATGCGAGTTGGGTCTCACACGATCGCTGTTTCCGGAAGCCATGTTGTTTCCTACAGAGTAGATTCTGGGTTTCCAGAAATGAAACGATACGCAAGCAAAAAACATGTTCTAAAGTTCTACAACAGATCGATGTCAGAGATATAGGCCTATAGTTTTGCGCATCTGCTCGACGACCGTTCTTGGAAACTGGAACAACCTGTGCTTTTTTCCAATCATTTGGAACCTTCCGTTTCTCTAGAGACTTGCGGTACACGACTGTTAGAAGGGGGGCAAGCTCTTTCGCGTACTCTGTGTAGAATCGAATTGGTATCCCGTCAGGTCCAGAGGACTTTTTTTGTTGACTGATTTCAGTTGCTTTTCTATTCCTTGGTCACTTGTTTTGATGTCAGCCATTTTTTCGTTCGTGCGAGGATTTAGAGAAGGAACTGCAGTGCGGTCTTCCTCTGTGAAACAGCTTTGAAAAAAGGTGTTTAGTATTTCAGCTTTACCCGTGTCATCCTCTGTTTCAATGCCATCATCATCCCAGAGTGTCTGGATATGCTGTTTCGATCCACTTACTGATTTAACGTAGACCAGAACTTCCTCGGATTTTCTGTCAAGTTGGTACATAGAATTTTACTTTCGAATTCACTGAAGGCTTCACGCATAGCCCTCCTTACGCTAACTTTGACATCGTTCAGCTTCTGTTTGTCTGAGAGGTTTTGGCTGCGTTTGGAATTGCAGTGAAGCTCTCTTTGCTTTCGGATGCCCATGTTTCTTGTTACCACACATTGCTTAACAGAATTGTTATTTATTTTATTGAATGGGGTTGTATTCCTTTGCAGTCTCCCTCCGTCGGTCGTATAAGCTATTTTATTTGTTGGTATTTTTAGTCAGTTTCAAAAGTTTCGAAACTTACTGTATGACTGCCAAGCTCATAGATTACCTACAACGGTTTACGCTTGACTTTCTAGATGAAGGATACACAATGTGATCTAACGCCAGTTGTGTCCTCATACGCAGAATGTTTGTGTGTGTGTGTGTGTGTGTGTGTGTGTGTGTGTGTGTGTGTGTGTAGTTTTGTTAACAATTGGGCAGCGGTGGGCTCGTGTGCAGAGGCGGCCGACCACAAAGGAAGTGGCGCTCTGATTTAATGACCGGCCCCAGGACAGCAGAGGACAGCGCGGCCACCGGCAGCCAGCAAACAGCCCACGCGCCGCTGGGCAGCCCCCATTGTCCGCCGCTGGAGCACGGACCTGCGCGGTCGGCGCTATGGCGCGGTCGGTTTTATTGGGGAGCCAGGCCCGTCGTGCTGCGACCAGCCGCCACAATCCCTGCCAGAGGTCAACACTTGAGGCTGCTGATCAGATAACGCCAGAACAGCGGAGCAGACTATCTTCTGCAACTGGGAAAATTGTAGAGGTAGACAAAGTGCTAGCAGCAGTGTTGAACAGAGTAAAAAGAAAGAAAAATACCGGGTGGTTATAATTAAACTTTCACTATTTTACACGTTATAACATGGAAGCTAACTACCGTACGAGTACCAAACTTGGTAGCATTAATGTCGAGCACACGGGGAGGAGAAATAATGCAGAATCAATTCAACTGACACTTTTAATGTGCTGCTATGGTACATCATACCATTACGTATCGGTACCATTACGCCTACAAAAGGGGCTCAATATTGTTCAAATGTGTGTGAAATCTTATGGGACTTAACTGCTAAGGTCATCAGTCCTCAAGCTTACACACTACTTAACGTAAATTACCTTAAGGACAAACGCACACACCCATGCCCGAGGGAGGACTCGAACCTCCGCCGGGACCAGCCTGGGCTGAATGTTGCGCCCATCGGTGTCCAGAAGCGTCTGCAAGCGCAGGATTGCATTCTGCACAGCAGAACGGAGCATGTCCGTAGGTATGCTGGCTAACAGTCTTGATATGCTGCGTTACAGATCAGCACATGTGTGTATGTTCCGCTGGTAAACCCTGTCCTTGAGGTAGCCCCACAAACGGAAATCACAGCGAGTGAGATCAGGTGATCGTGCTGGCCAAGCATTTGGAACTGATCGGTTGATAATTCGATCGTTTTCAGATATGTTTCGGAGGAGCAGGTGAACTTCACGAGCGATGTGCGGTGGGACCCCATCTTGCACGAAAACTATTGTATCCAATGCGTCTCTCTCCTGCAGGGCGGGTATGACATCGTGGCAAAGCATATCACAGTAACGCTGGCCAGTCACACTGCACGTCTTTGGTCCTTGAGCGCCAACATGATAAAAAAACAATGGACCAATGATGAACATAGCCGTGAAGCCAACCCATACGGTGACACGTTCACAATACAGAGGAACTTCATTCACAGTGACTGGAGGTGAGGATCCCCATATACGGAAATTCTTTGTGTTCACCTCCCCTGTCAGAGAAAAATGAGCTTCGTCTGTACATAGGATGGTCTAGGACCAGCCCTCGTCAACTTCAATCCTTGAGAGAAAATGGAAAGTGAATTTAACACGTCGTTCGTTGTGCATCCTGTGATGCAAGCTGCTGTACGATGTGGATCTTGAACGGGTACCATTTGAGAATGGTTCGAAGTACCTTCCTTTCAGTGGACCACGGGATGTTCCACTGTCATGACAGCGTGCGCACTGCCAAACGATCGGGAATCGTGCACAGCGTTGTCTGTCATAGCAACAGCGATTTCATCAACGCCCAGTTCTCCAGTTGATTCAAATTTCTTCACCATGCCCTGCACAGCAGATGGAAAAAGAGGACTCTTCCGTAATCCATTCAGCCGCCAATATTCTCAAAGTGCAGCTGCAGCATTATTGTTGTTTTGATAATAGATCTCCACCAATAATACCCTGTTCCTTTTGTCCACTGCGACTGGTCATGCCAACTGATCACGGAACATGGTCTCCATATTTGGAAATGGACGATCGCTGTGACGCATGGAAATCATGCACCGCATACTCTGGACATCAATGCTGCAAAGCTTGGTACTCGTGCGGTAATTGGTTTCCGTGTTATAACGTGTTAAATAGGGAATGATTAATTACAAGCACCCGGTATATAAGCTCGACCTTCTGAGGCTGACCAAATAAATAGACTATTTAGCGATGCTGACCTTACTGTGGGCCTTTTCAGTCAACAACAGTTTACAAATTAGACTGAAGCCCATAGTAAAAACAACGTATGCCAGTATATTTTTATATTCATGTGCCTACAAAGTATCATGTGATACATGTGGGAAGCACTATATCAGACAAACGGGCCGTAATTTTTAAATAAGATATTGCGAACACATTGAAAGTATTGCCAGTAGCAAGTCACTTTCTTGCCGAAACTTAATAGAAAGTAAACACTCTCATAAACAATTGAAAATAATAAATTAATTTTACATACAGCCCCAAAGGGTTTGCACCTTAATTTATTGGAAAAAAATCGAAGTTTATGCAAAAAATAGTCTTCTCAGTTATTGAACGAAAATATTTATTTTAAACAGACAAAATATTTCGATTTTTGCCGGGATTTACTTTAATTTAAATATTTAGTCCTCTGTTTAATAATTTTACTGTTAATTGCAAAACATGTATAGCATGTATGAGTGTTTTAATAATGAAGTTGTACCCATATGTGCTACATATGTCAGTAGGTAATCTTTAGTGTTATGTCATTTACTTTTCGTATATATTTTCAGTAAAATGCTACTCATTTTTATCCCTGTGACTAGGTAACGAATAGCGTTACATAATACCTAAATAGGCTTTTTCAGCTATTCTTGTGTGCCAGTTAACTTATAAGCAATACTTCAGAGAAACCTGCTAGACGTATTTCATCACATTGTAACACCTTTGACAGTTATCGATACGTTGCGTATCTTTTCGAGTTGATAAAATTGGCTTGTGTTACGTGTTAACGGTTCCTTGTAATTAGAAAGTGATCAAGTACCTTCACATATTGAACTACTTACTTCTAGTCAAATAAATTTCTTCTTCGGCAAGAAACATAAAGGACAACTTTGTTTTTATTCTCCAATTATTGTACTATCGTACGATGTCTATCACGTTTGGTATCATATTGGAATGTTATTACCACGAACATTATAGTAACGCCTCCTCATTGAATACAAGTAGCATCTGATAAAATTGACAGAATTCGTATTGAAATACAAGCTATTCATTACTGTGTAGGGTTTCGAATAATACATTAGCTATCTGTATATAAATTGCAGGAGATGTTTTTACCTAATATTCCATAATCGATAATCCGTTGTATTATACATCACTTCATTGGTTGACAGTGAAAACTACTTTACAAAATGGCTCTGAGCACTATGGGACTTAACATCTGAGGTCATCAGTCCCCTAGACGTAGAACTACGTAAACCTAACTAACCTAAGGACATCACACACATCCATGCCCGAGGCAGGATTCGAACCTGCGACCGTAGCGGTCGTGCGGTTGCAGACTGAAGCGCCTAGAACCGCTCGGCCACACCGGCCGCAAACTACTTTACACTGAAGTAACAAAACTCATGGGATACCTTCCAGTCTCAATTCGGACCTCGTTTTGCCTACGTAGTGTAACAACCCGATATGTATGAACTCAACAATTCGTGGGAGGTCCCACGCAGAAATACTGAGCCATGATGCCTCTTTAGCCGTCCAGCTTACGGAAGTATTCCTGACCCAGGATTCTGTGTATGAATCGACGTCTCGATTAAGTCCCATAAGTGTACGATGCGATTCATGTCGGGCGATCTGGATAGCCAAATCATTCTCTCGAAATGTCCAGAATGTTTTTCAAACCTGTCGAAAACAATTGTGACGTCCTGACTTGTTTGACAACATGAAGTCCCTGAATGGCTGGTATTGGGCTCCAAGTAACCGAAAATAACTATTTTATGTCAATGATCGATTCACCTAAACCAGAGGACCTAATCCATTCCATGTAAACACAGTCCATACCATTATGGAGCCATTACCAGCTTGCACAGTGCCTTGTTGATAACTTAGGTCCATGGTCTATTGGAGTTACAATCAAATCCTACCATCAGCTATTACCAATTGAAATCGGAACTCATCTGACGAGGCCATGGTTTTCCAGTCGTCTAGGGTCCAACCGATAAGTCTGTTAATGCCCTTCGTGCGGCCATAATCACGTCGGGCACCTTTCGACATGAATCAACTGAGTACAAATGACAGCTCCGTCAATACACTGCTATTTTGTACGTTGTGTACGCCATCCATTTGGATATTACTGTTCCATGACTTTTGTCACCTCGGTGTATTTCATGCGCAAGTTTTGGTGTGGGTCCCTGGATTTGTAGTGAAACATTAACGATGGTGAACTTCAAGAAGACAATATCAAGTACTCACGATAAACCCTTAGAATATAGGAAAATGAACATAACCTTTAATAGTGAAGATTACATAGAGACCATGCGACTGAATACACTGCTTTACATTGTGTTACATCATCCGATTCACTTCCAGCCACATACTCGTTTTTCAATGTCTAGGAGTTGGCAGCACCTTACTGTACTGTAACCTACTGTCCAAAGTTGTCAAGCTTGGCACCTCGGACATGCATATCCTATATACCTTGACAGCGAAGATATCACGACTAAACTAACATTTAGTTGCGAAAATTACGGTAAAATCTTTTTCTGCGAAAGTAACCAACGCTGGTAATATCTTTCTGGTGCTCAATAAAATGTCCTCTTACAAGCTCCATACCTTATAATCAGACACTCTTCATATCGTAACCTGGAACGACTAATAACACGTTCAAAAACACAAATTGCGAGGGGCGTTCAAAAAGCAACGAAAAATATTTTTCTTCTCGTTCAGTTTTGGTTGAAAATATACAGTGGGACTTCAGGGAATATACCCGCTTCGGCGCCTATAGTTTCATCAAATTTCGATAGATGGTGGCGTAATTCGTAGTTTCAAAATGGCGTATACAACGTAGGTCCATTCCAAGCAGAGAGCGTCCCTGAATTTCTTTAGGCGGAAAATCAGTGCACTGAGATATCCATAGCGGCTCGTAGAATGTCTACGGAGACCTGGTGGCGAACAAAAACATGGCGAGTCATTGGGCGAGGCATCTGTCATCACCGCAACAAGATCGCAAAAACTTGTCATCTCCCGCGTACTGAACGGCTGCATACAGATGTGACTCCTGCAATGTTGGAACGTGCAGACACTCTTACTCGAGGTGATCGGCGAATTACAATCAAACACCCTGCTGTACTACTGCAGTCTCTGTTGGTAGTGCTGACACACTCCTCTACCAGTTGGGGTAATAATACGTGTGAGCCCGCTAGGAACTACCCTTCAGCTCGTATCTCTCACCTTCCGACTTCCATGTTTTTGGCCCAATGAAGGATGCACTCTGCGGGAAGCAGTACGTGGAGGACGGGGAAGTTGTTGATGCAGCAAGACGTTGGATGCGACGACGACAAGTAGAGTGGTACCATGCGGGCATAAAGGCCCTCTCAATAAGGTGCTGTACGACTGTTGCATTGAACTGAGATTATGTTGAAACAAAGGTTCTGTATCCAAAAGCATGACGAATAATATGTTGTACTTTAATCGTGAACAAAATCAACCTGTTTACAGAAAAAAGTGTTCCATCACTTATTGATCATCTGTCGTATTATTTCTTTTTATGGACGATACTTACCCAAGATAAGTAATTATTCAAGAAGTCCTCGACGAAATCACAGACCTGGCAATAAAGCTCGTGTTTCCTTCATTATACGTCCGAGCGGTGATGATTTCCTTTTTAGATGTTCAAAATCGCCATTAATGGCCATGATGTAGTAAAATCCGTAAGCAAAAATATAGTTTATTTGTTAATGAGGGTAACGCATACAACACATTAAATAGAGTACATTCATTTTTCGCTTCTTATAACAGTGCCGAGGTTGATCTTACAGCAAGGTCGTCCTTACTTTAGAAAAATTTCAGCCGTATAAAAACTTCAGGTGCACCGTATTAGAGAATTATAGGACCATTACTGTTCGCAATATAAAACGTCAGAATCCCCTTGGGGCTATTTGCGGATGGCGCTGTTGCATGTAGAGACGTCGCAACGCTAGAAAATTGTAGCTAAATTCAGGAAGAAGACCTGCGCAAAATCGACGATTGGTGTAGGGACGGATTGGAAGTTGACAATCATCGTAAACATAAGTAACTTACTGTGCGTCAACAGGCTGAGGGATCTGTTATTATATGATTACACGATTGCCGAATAAGCATAGAAGGCTGCTACACCCACTAAACATCTGAGAAGATTGCATACGGAACGATTTAAAGAGAAACGAAGACATAAAATAGAATCGCAGGTTAGGCAGATGTCAGACTGAGATTCATTAGGAGCGTACTCAGGAAGTGTAACACGCCGGCGAAGAAGGTAGTTTACAAAACCCTCGTTCGACTGTTAATTTAGTGCTACTTGAGGTTGTGGGAATTGTACCAGGCCTGATAGAGGAAATGGAGTATTCGAGGAAGAGCAGGACGTTCCTCACATGTTCAGCGGGCTCCAGTAACAGACACTTTAAAGAGAGGCGCTGTGCGTCACGGTGCATCTACTTTTAAAATTCTAAGAGCGTACATTTCTAGAAGTGTAAAACATTACACTTGGTGACCCAAAAATTCGTCAACAATTTAAAATGCACTAATTCAGATACTGGAGAGGTAGCGATATAAAAATTGATACCCTTGCCTGAAACGAGATGGGATTTCTTTGAGTCCGCAAATGAGTGCAAAAACTGGCCAATAGATGACCTTGCTGTAAGAACAACATACCAGTGATGTCACATGAAAATTGTTTATGAAATTAGCTACCGAAAATCCTATAACTGTCGTGGAAACCACATTGCATGACGAGAATGTCAATGAAAATTCCTGACAGATTAAAACTGTGTGCCGGACCGAGACTCGAACTCGGGACCTTTGCCTTTCGCCGGCAAGTGCTCTACCAACTGAGATACCCAAGCACGACACACGCCCCGTCCTCACAGATTCACTTCTGACAGTATCTCGTCTCCTACCTTCCAAACGTCACAGAAGCTCTCCTGCGAACCTTGCAGAACTAGCACTCATGAAAGAAATGATATTGTAAAGTTTCCCTCTAATTATACTGCATTTTTGAAACGGCCTTCAGCTGTGTTCAGTTAATGTTTATCTTAAGGTTGTGTTTATTAATTCTAGAGTAATTGTTTGGGCCTTGAGTCAGTAAGATAATTCCAGTATCTTAAGATGTTTTTCTGTTGTACTGTGTAAAAGCTTATCTTTAAAGCCTCTCTTTCACTATGTAAAGAATTAGCCGAAGAATTAACATGAATTTTCCTTAATATGGTCTTTAGCAGGAATTTGCAAATGCTTGGCTTTTAAAGAATTCCTTAGCTGATCTGAAATATTATTTCGGCCTTTAGTCGAGAAGATATTGTAATTCTGCTTAAGTAACGCCTTCAGCCGTTACTTTAAATCTGGGTGTTTCAAAAGCAATCATTCAAACTTATTCTGGAGAAGTTACTTGGGCCCTTAGCCGTGAAATGATCCTTGTTGTTTTAAGGAGAAAACTGTGCATTGGTTTCAGCAATAAAGTTGTGTGTGTTCTTGTATAACTAACAATATTGATCTTGGCCCTTTCCACAACTTGATCCGCTCTGTCCTGCGAAAACAGATCTCACAAATAAATTCAAGCATGTGTGAAAATTTTTACCTCTCTACTTACATTATTCCGTGAGATATGGAATTTTCAAATGTTAGTGGACTTTTCGGTCTCTCTGTATTGCTTTCTCCTCTGTGTATCTCGCGACGAAACCATGAAGGTGAAATTACAGAGAGTCTGACTCACAGAAAGGCCTTCCACCAATTTCCTTATTCGTGTACTACTGGAAACTGGAAGGGACAAGTGATAGCTGAACACAAATAAACCTTCGTCACACTGCATGCTTGCGAAGTTCAGAAGTAAGTGTATACATACTACTCGTAATTGCTGCGACGACTACACTCATTATAAGACTACTTTTTCTAAACCATAGTTATCTCATACAGCGCGACAGAGACACAACCGGGAGCTCTGGCCGCAATCCGAACGTAGCGAAATACTGTGAACTGGCGCCAATCAGATGAGAAGCGGTTACAGCGGTTGGCGAAGGAACGGCCGTTACTCGGCAGAAACAGCGACAGAATTTTGTGGCGTGTCTCCCCCCACGGGACTCTCGTGTGTTTTAGCTCTCAAGGCCGCCATTCCTCTCCCCCACAATCCTGGCACTCCGGCCGTAAAAATGCCCCCCTCTAAACTCTCTTCTCCCTGAGGGGACCCTGCTTTAAGCGGAATTTGTTTCTCCGTTAATGCTCCATCCAAGCTGCCACGTTTACGGTAGTTCCTTCTGCATGACAGAACGCGAGCACGGATTTGTCGCTGCCTTACACAGTTGTTTAAATCTTCAGTGTGACGTGCAATAAGAAGGCTATTAACATTTTCACACCAAGTACTCTCTTAAAAGCCTCCAGGCAGGTTCTCGGAAATTTTCGGTCGTAAGAAATTTCATATTTTTCTCAACCGGAGAAAAATTTTAGCAGTACTAACTGTAATAAAAGTCAGCTACAGCAGTGTACAATGCATAAAAGGAACGTAGTAATTAAAAATTTACGTTTTGTAAACTTTACACTAGGAAGTGAAATATCACATCCATTAGTCAGCGGATGCAGACGTCGCAGTTTTTGTTATACACACAAAACTGAGCGTGGATCTTCAGTTCGTGGCTTCATTTCGTGATCTTTATATTGAAATACCCCCCATGAACCATGGACCTTGCCGTTGGTGGGGAGACTTGCGTGCCCCAGCGATACAGATGGCCGTACCGTAGGTGCAAACACAACGGAGGGGTATCTGTTGAGAGGCGAGACAAACATGTGGTTCCTGAAGAGGGGCAGCAGCCTTTTCAGTAGTTGCAGGGGCAACAGTCTGGATAATTGACTGATCTGACTTTGTAACACTAACCAAAACGGCCTTGCTGTGCTGGTACTGCGAACGGCTGAAAGCAAGGTGAAACTACGGCCGCAATTTTTCCCGAAGGCATGCAGCTTTACTCTATGGTTAAATGATGATAGCGTTCTCTTGGGTAAAATATTCTGGAGGTAAAATAGTCCCCCATTCGGATCTCCGGGCGGGGACTACTCAAGAGGACGTCGTTACCAGCTGAAAGAAAACTGGCATTCTACGGATCGGAGTGTGGAATGTCAGATCCCTTAATCGGGCAGGTAGGTTAGAAAATTTAAAAAGGGAAATGGACAGGTTAAAGATAGATAGAGAATTAGTGAAGTTCGGTGGCAGGAGGAACAAGACATTTGGTCAAGTGAATACAGGGTTATAAATACAAAATCAAATAGGGGTAATGCAGGAGTAGGTTTAATAATGAATAAAAAAAATAGGAGTGCGGGTAAGCTACTACAAACAGCATAGTGAACGCATTATTGTGGCCAAGATAGATACGAAGCCCACGCCTGCTACAGTAGTACAAGTTTATATGCCAACTAGCTCTGCAGATGATGATGAAATTGATGAAATGTATGATGAGATAACAGAAATTATTGAGGTAGTGAAGAGAGACGAAAATTTAATAGTCATGGGTGACTGGAATTCGAGAGGGAAAAGGGAGAGAAGGAAACATAGTGGGTGAATATGGATTGGGGGTAAGAAATGAAAGAGGACGCCGTCTGGTAGAATTTTGCACAGAGCATAACTTAATCATAGCTAACACTTGGTTCAAGAATGATGAAAGAAGGTTGTATATATGGAAGAATCATGGAGATACTAGAAGGTATCAGATAGATTATATAACGGTAAGACAGAGATTTAGGAACCAGGTTTTAAATTATAAGACATTTCCAGGGGCAGACGTAGACTCTGATGACAATCTATTGGTTATGGACTGTAGAATAAAACTGAAGAAACTGCAAAAAGGTGGGAATTTAAGGAGATGAGACCTGGATAAACTGACTAAACCGGAGGTTGTACAGAGTTTCAGGGAGAGCATAACGGAACCATTAACAGGAATGGGGGAAATAAATACAGTAGAAGAAGAATGGTTAGCTCTGAGGAATGAAGTAGTGAAGGCAGAAGAGGATCAAGTAGGTAAAAAGACGAGTACTAGTAGCAATTTTTGGGTAACAGAAAAAATATTGAATTTAATTGATGAAAGGAGAAAATATAAAAATGCAGTAAATGAAGCAGGCGAAAAGGAATACAAACGTCTCAAAAATGAGATCGACAGGAAGTGCAAAATGGCTAAGCAGGGATGGCTAGAGGACAAATGTAAGGATGTAGAGGCTTATCTCATTAGGGTTAAGATAGATACTGCCTACAGGAAAATTAAAGAGGCCTTTGGAGAAAAGAGAACCACTTGTATGAATATCAAGAGCTCAGATGGAAACCCAGTTCTAAGCAAAGAAGGGAAAGCAGAAAGGTGGAAGGAGTATATAGAGTATACAGGGGCGATGTTCCTAAGGACAATATTATGGAAATGGAAGAGGGTGTAGATGAATATGAAATGGGAGATACGATACTGAGTGAAGAGTTTGACAGAGCACTGAAAGACCTAAGTCGAAAGAAGGCCCCGGGAGTAGACAACATTCCATTAGAACTACTGACGGCCATGGGAGAGCCAGTCCTGACAAAACTCTACCATCTGGTGAGCAAGATGTATGAGACAGGCGAAACACCTTCAGACTTCAAGAAGAATATAATAATTCCAATCCCAAAGAAAGCATGTGGTGACAGAGGTGAAAATTTCCGAACTATCAGTTTAATAAGTCACAGCTGCAAGATACTAACACGAATTCTTTGTAGACGAATGGAAAAACTGCTAGAAGCCAACCTCGGGGAAGATCAGTTGGGATTTCGTAGAGATATTAGAACACGTGAGGCAATATTGACTTTACGAGGTATCTTAAAAGAAAGATTAAGGAAAGGCAAACCTACGTTTCTAGCACTTGTAGACATAGAGACAGCTTTTGACATTGTTGACTGGAATACTCTCTTTCAAATTCTAAAGGTGGGAGGGGTAAAATACAGGGAGCGAAAGGCTATTTACAATTTGTACAGAAACAGGATGGCAGTTATAAGAGTCGAGCGTAGGGTAGCAGTGGTTGGGAAGGGAGTGAGACAGGTTTGTAGCCTCTCCCCGATGTTATTCAATCTGCATATTTTGCAAGCAGTAAAGGAAACAAAAGAAAAATTCGGAGTAGGTATTAAAATCCACGGAGAAGGAATAAAAACTTTGAGGTTCGCCGATGACATTGTAATTCTGTCAGAGACAGCAAAGGACTTGGAAGAGCAGTTGAACGGAATGGACAGTGTCTTGAAAGGAGGATATAAGATGAAAATCAACAAAAGCAAAACGAGGATAATGGAATGTAGACGAATTAAGTCGGGTGATGCTGAGGGGATTAGATTAAGAAATGAGTCAGTTAAAGTAGTAAAGGAGTTTTGCTGTTTGGGGAGCAAAATAACTGATGATGGTCGAAGTAGAGAGGATATAAAACGTAGACTGGCAATGGCAAGGAAAGCGTTTCTGAAGAAGAGAAATTTGTTAACATCGAGTATAGACTTAAGTGTCAGGAAGTCGTTTCTGAATGTATTTGTATGGAGTGTAGCCATGTATGGAACTGAAACATGGGCGATAAATAGTTCGGACAATAAGAGAATAGAAGCTTTCGAAATGTGGTGCTACAGAATAATGCTGAAGATTAGATGGGTAGATCACATAACTGATGGAGAGGTATTGAATAGAATTAGGGAGAAGAAGAGTTTGTGGCACAACTTGACAAGAAGAAGGGACCAGTTGGTAGGACATGTTCTAAGGCATCAAGGGATCACAAATTTAGCATTGGAGGGCAGCGTGGAGGGTAAAAATCATAGAGGGAGACCAAGAGATGAATACACTAAGCAGTTTCAGAAGGATGTAGGTTGCAGTAAGTACTGGGAGATGAAGAAACTTGCACAGGATAGAGTAGCATGGAGAGCTGCATCAAATCAGTCTCAGGACTGAAGACCACAACAACAACATATTCAAATAAACGAACCGGCTAACAAACCCACTTTTCTAAAAAAACTGCCGCAGTCGTGATACTTCAACAAATTCTGTAGCCTACATCGGATTATGATTGGAGAAGAACGTGTTGTATAATAGGGACTAATTGTAATTTTGTAGGTTATGCTCATAGCTCGCCACAGAATTAGAACTCTAAGAAGTGGGCCTAACGTCCGATGTGACGATCAGATGTAAAAAAAGAGTGTAATATAAACTTGAAAATTACGCCATTCTACTTACACGTGATTCAATATAGGTGTTGTCTCTATCTTGTAACCACCATCGAAACATAACATGAGATACTATGGCTTCTTGTGGAACTCAGTGTGCAACACGAATTGATGGTAGGGTACACCCAGATCCAAGGGAACCCTGGTGACCTACATATACTCTATTTCTATCCAAGACACCAGCAACCATAGCCTAAACGACGTACTTCCATGCAGACCAAACAAGGACATAACATTTCTGAAGCTGTGGAGCCGTCTGTTTTGACGGTATATCTCTCCCTCCGCGTCAAGCGAGGTTTCGTGTACGCAAATACCATGGACACGTACGTCATTCTCTCCGACAACATCTTCATTATACGATTAAGAATTTTTAACTTAAGATGCATTATAAATACACCCTTCTCGTTTGCTTTTAGCTTCTTCAGTGTTACGGTATCAATAGCTAGACGGTTTTAATGAGGCTTTGCGTCGTAAACAGTAGGGGCCGGCCGCTGTGACCGAGCGGTTCTAGGCTCTTCATTCTGGAACCACGCGACCGCTACGGTCGCAGGTTCGAAAATTGAAGAACTCTCCCTCTTCGACAGAGAACAATCATTAGTTGCCGTTCCGCCGTGATTCGGCTAGACAAGTTGTTAAACAACTGTCGTAAGCTTCTGGGACTATGTACTGTGGCCTGCAGAGAGCACTTATCTGCCCGTGGGTAGGGAACGCACTGCCGGTTGCGGGCTATCACATAGAAAATATGATGGTGGCCTTCAACTACGTACCCTCTGACTCAGAGATGAAATATTGAAAGTTTTGGCTGGTATCGTTGTCTGGGGGCAGAGATACGTAGTTGCCGCATTACAGGCCAAATACTACTTACGCTACAGGATACAATATGAATATACACATGAATCGAGTGGTCTAAGGTTCCTATCACGCGGTAATTGCGAATTTAGAATGTTGCATATAAATTCATAAGTGAAAGATTGCAATTAAATAAAATATGTAGGTACTAATTTTTAACGACTTTAAATGATGAGTACAAAAGCAGAAGTATCTTTAAGAATGCCGTTTATTACTGCAAAACTCTTATTGGTGTCGATGGTCCAGCAATGAAATAAAGGTTGAGTAACAGGGAAACAATAGATTCCCACTACACGTAATTAGTTACGAGCAACATACCTCGCGAGATATTCACTTCTAAACGCATACTACGTCTTCACTGCAGAAGCCACGGGAATCACACAAGTACACAAGTTGGCACTACGAAATATTTTTATCTCCTGCTACCACGCATAAACTGCTCCACTCTCCAAGTCTTCCCCGCGACTGCCCTCCTTGCCTTACCATCCAGCTCTCCCGAGTCCTGTTCGACCGTACGCCGCGCCGTTCTGTTCAGTACTCCTTCCCCCACTTCCATCCAGTTTCACCTTTGACGAGCACTGTGACTGACAAGAGCGCTCCCGCCATTTCTTCAAGCCAACGCACACTCACAAACGTATTGAAACACATACGAAATACTGGATTTACATTTAAATAACTTTAACTTAAATAAATCTTGCTAATCAAATAAAGGTATATCAAAGGAATAGAAACAAAAGGTAGGCCAGTAGCCTAATGTCTCTGTGCTTTGTAAAACACAGTAAATATTTAGCCAATATCTTCATGACCTGTATACATCGGATGTAAACAAAGACACAGACGAATAAATATATTTATAAGCATGCTGCTACTGTTTTTTCGTGTCACCATGGAGTACTTATGGCCTGACGCGATTAATAGTAATCGGCCATTTTGATCTCCAATAACTCATATACTATTAAAGTTCCATGCCTGTAATTCATACCGGTTTATGTTTACACTAATAGCTTTCTAAAGTCACGTCGATTGACAAAATCGGATGAACCGTTTAGATTTTGGAAATTCGTTGCTGGGTTTTACTTGTGTGATTTCCAGTCAGAAACTAAACTTTAAACTAATAGAGATATTTAAAATCTGATTACACCATCAGAATCATCGTGCAAGTAATGGTAATTTACTTGTTTCTTTTTAACGTATCAGGATTCCTCTGGCTACTATTAATTTCTACATGAACTGTATGCCTGCCATTATGGTTTCACGAATTCCGCCATCTTTGGCACTCCCGGCGTACAAATCTCCTTCGTCGTCGACATAAAGCACAGTCCTCGTCACAGCGTCAACATGGAATTCGCAGCCACGCGGTCAGCCTGGACCACCCGCTGGGGCTACCCCTCTTGCTCTGGCCAATGTTCAGCACCACTCGGTGGGTCTGCCGAGCGGCCTGTGCGGCCGCGCCAACTCCGAACTTCGAATATTTTCATGGCGCCACAACTCGCCCGTTACCTCGCACGGTCAGATTGTTTCGGCCAGGATCGATCCTTCTGTGTGAAAGCAATGACTGAGGCTCCCAGTCCCAGCCGCCATACCTTCGTGCACGACCCTTTCTTCTTCCCCAAACTGACGCCAATAAAGTGGTCTTTCTTGCCTCATACGTTCGGCAAACACCTGCTTGCCCAGTCCCGTCCAGTCTCGTCCCGTCCCGTCATCTCAAATTTACTTTAAATTAGCTACCAATGAACCCTGTTTAATAAATATCCTATTGGTCTAGTGTCATCCTAGCTCGATACAAGTTCCCTGACCACATTTGTCTGCATGAACTGCATAACTAAAGTGAAAGTAATGTGAGTAGAAAGGTCTTTCCACCCTTCATTTCCGCGGCATGGATTAGACAAGTCCTTGGTAGGTTTTAGAGACATGTGACACCAAAGATCATCGCAATCCTGAAACCTGGTAAACCAGGCGATAGACCAGAGAGTTACCGCCCCATTGCCCTTCTCAGTATGGTCTATAAATTACTAGAAAGACTGCTCCTCAACAGAATAGGCCAGACTATACTCAAAAAAATCCCTATCGAACAAGCAGGATTCCGTCCATATCGCTGCTGTACAGATCAAGTCCTATCACTGACAACATATATAGAGGCGGGGTTCCAGAAGAAACATAAAGTAGCTGTAGCATTCATAGACCTAACAGCAGCCTATGATACAGTTTGGAAACATGGGCTCATGTACAAATTAATTTGTGCCGTCCTCTGCAAGAAGATAACCAACCTCATTGATGATATGTTGTCAAATAGAACCTTCCAAGTAATAATGAGGAATGAGGTAAGTAAACAGATGAAACTCAATAATGGACTCACACAAGGCTCTGTCCTTGCGCCCCTTCTTTTCAGCCTTTACATCGCTGACATGCCTGCAACCAGATCGCGCAAATTTGGTTATGCTGACGACTGGGCTCTAGCAACAGCCCACAGAAATATAGAAACTGCCGAAGATATCCTTACGAGTGACCTAGGGATTCTCAGCGGGTACTTTAGAAAATGGAGGCTACAACCTAGTGCTACAAAGACGGAGGTATCTGCCTTCCATTTGAACAACAAAATGGCCAACAGAGAACTACAAGTCTATCTAGACGGGAAATTACTAAATCACAACAAACACCCAAAGTACCTTGGGGTTACCCTAGATAGGACACTAACATTCAAAGAACACCTGACGAAAACTGCAGCGAAACTTAAAACACGCAACAACATATTGCAGAAGCTCTGTGGCACCACTTGTGGCTCCACAGCATCTACCTTAAGAACATCCGCACTTGGCTTGGTGTATCCAGTGGCAGAATACTGTGCCCCAGTGTGGCTCAACAGCAAACACACACACATGGTAGATAGCCAACTTAATGCAACAATGCGTATTATATCAGGCACAATCAGGCCAACTCCTACAGTGTGGCTGCCCGTTCTCAGTAACATAGCCCCTCCTAAACTGCGCCGTGAACACGCTCTGGTTAGAGAATTTCAAAAAATCATGACCAACCCTCAATTAAAAATCCATGAAGATACTCACGACATCCAAGGAAACCGACTCCGGTCTAGGCATCCTCCACTAAAGACCGCACAGGCTCTGCATCAAACCAACTTTAAAATAAATGACCGATGGAAAGAGGAATGGGAGAGCAGAACAGCAGTAAACTGCCACAGTATCCCATGCATCTTTAGTAAACCAAAAGGATTTGATTGCCCTCGCAAAGTTTGGTCAACTCTTAATCGCATCAGAACCAACAGTGGGAGATGCGCCGACTCCTTACACAGATGGGGTAAACTTCCTTCGGCCGCTTGCGACTGTGGCGCTGAGAGACAGACGGTCAAACACATCGTTCAGGAATGCCCACTAAGGGCATACGGGGGTGACCCACGGGATTTCCTAATGGCGACCCTAGAAGTAATCGACTATTTATTATCTAAGCTGGACGTCTGCTTGTGATTGCTCTTCTGTGAGTGTAAATTTACAATTGGCGGTGTTCTTATATACAAACTGTTATTTATTGCTCTGTTTATACATATGTGATTTTTCTTAAATCGTGTTGTTTCTGTAATTTTTACTGTGATGTTATGAGCCATACGCTAAATAAAATAATAGTAAATGTGACACCCAGTATCTACACATAGGTCACGCAATTCCTGTAAATTTCGGTTTAGAATGTTAAGGGCATAGATCTGACGCCAAATAGTACCCAGAAGTATTCCATCGGGCTTAGATCAGGCGAATTTGGTGGCCAAGGCATCAACATGAGCTCACTATAAGGGTCTTAAAATCACTGTATCATGATTCTGGCTTTGTAAGGTACCATCGCTGCTGGGGAAGACATCAAGCATGTAGAACGCTGGTAGTTCGAAACAACATTCATTTAGTCCATAAATCTCCTGAGACCTTCGATCGCTAGCACAGGTCCCACGGAAGGCCACGTGAATGTCACCTGTAACTTAACAATGCTCCTGTGATCTGCCTTTGTTGTGTGGTGCATGTTTCGAGTAACCGTCCACCTGGATGACGGCGTATCCAGATACGAACACCGACTTTGCGTAACACAGAATGAACTCTGGAAAAAACTCCAAACAGCCAATATCGCCACTATATGACCAGTTTCGATAAGACCATGTTACCGTATTCGGATCTTCAGCATTACAATCATACAATCTCCGCCATCTGCACTTCGTAAAACATCTTATCACAAATGTGTGAGTAAGGATCGTGGAACATACTGGATGTCGCATTTAAAATAACTGTTCGTGAAAAAATGAGATTAATGCGCTGACTGCCAGTGTTCATGTTCATACCACAGCTGAATACGGGCTTGGGCGTTCTTGGTTGTTTGGAGTTTTTCTTGATTTCAATATACTATAGGTCGCTCCAGTTCTGGCAATATCAGGAATATATTGTAACAAGAAACGTAATTAATCTGAGCAGGCGTCACGTTTCCATTGATTCGTCGTCCAGTCTCGAAGATCCAGTGACCACTGCGCTCCTAACTGAAGACGTTGTTACATCAACATGTCAGCTGCAGAGTCCCGTGTTCAACAATGCGCACCAAACGGTGTGCTCTGACACACAGGTACCATCACGAGTATTGTAGTCTGCCATTAGACCTGCCATACATCGCACCTTGTCCTGATTTACAGAGCAGGAGAGCGTCCGACTTCGACGATCTCAGATTGAGCTTGGACGTGAAACACCTTGTCTGCTCGTGGAATAATCCTCTTTGAACCGCTTTCCACAGGTGCTCCGGACAGTAGCACGAGATGCTCGCCCCCAGACACCAAGCCATAAAAATGTGCCAAAACATCATCACAAAATAAATTACATTTTATTTATGGGAAAGCTGCGATTCATTGGCAGAACACTTAGAAGGTGCAACAGGTCTACTAAAGAGACTGCTTGCACCACGCTTGCCCGCCCTATTCTGGAGTATTGCTGTGTGGTGTGGGATCTGTATCAGATGGGACTGACGGATGACATCGGAAAAGTACAAAGAAGGGCAGCTCGTTTTGCATTATCGCGAAGTAGGGGAGATAGTGCCACAGACATGATACGTGAATTTGAGTGGCAATTACTAAAACAAAGGTGTATTTCGTTGCGACGTGACCTTCTCATGAAATTTCAACATAGGGAGAAATGATAATCATGATAAAATAAGGTAAATCAGGACTCGCACAGAAAAATTTAAGTGCTCGTTTTTTCCGCGCGCCGTTAGAGATTGGAACAGAGACAGCTTGAAGGTGGTTCACTGAACCCTCTGCCAGGCACTTTATTGTGTTTAGCAGCGCAATCACGTAGATGTAGATGTAGATGTATGAAAGCTGTTAGCTCGTCTGTTTCAGTGCGGAACAGTTGGACCCAGTGTTATAATCGCTAAGACAGCTGTGTTTCGAAGATTCTTAGCGTTGTCTTACTGGGAGACATTGTGTTTCCATCCTCGTGGCATTGATAGACGCAACGTCTCCATGAAATGCAGGAGAGGTGCTGGAGGATGACAGAGACGGGCATTTGTGGAAGCAAACTCGTAGTAGAGTACTTTTCTTTGGTGTAATTTCTAAATTCAAAAATGGGAGTGTAAAGCCAGCGTGGTATTCTATCGTACACTGAATCTAGGGGTGCATTTTGTTACAATTGTATTGAAAAAGTTGTACGGCCCTGTTATACAAAAGTGTGATGTCATCTATGTATCTTTCGTAACACAATACTCTCTGAAGGTGTTGTCAGTGGGTTAAAGAATTCTGATGTTCAATGTAGTTGATATAAATGTTAGCTTTCATACTGGCAATGGGATATTCCATGGCGGATCACATCAGTTTGTCCATATGTGGTGCCCTTAAAGGCGAAGTAATTATGATTTAGAACAATTCTGAGCAAACGAAGGAATTCAATAAGTGTTTGAGAATCTAGACGAGAGAACATTCGTAAATTGGATTCAATAACAGGACTTATCTCTTACCGGGGATATTCGTATACATACTTACGATGCCCAGACTTCGTTGATATGCATTACTGGTTACAGTGACATGCTTGAAGTGTGTAATTAACTCCTCTCTATACTTAATGATATTATAATCATGGAAAAAATAAAGCTTACTGAGAAAACATTGCAGTTCCTTAACCAGTAAGTAATCTGGGAAATTAAAAGCGTTGATAACTGGTCTTGAAGGAGTCTGTGCCTTATGTAGCTTCACTACACGCCTGAAAGTGGGCGTTCACGGATTCTGCAGCGAACGTAGCTGTTTGGTTAAATGAGTACGTTTTGAAAATAGGGCTTGGAAGAAAGTTCTGTGCTTTCCGTACGTAGTCGGCCTCGTATAAAACTAGTGATGTGCGGCCTTTGTCCGCCAGCACAATACTGGCTTTATTTTCCTAAAGCTTCCTATTAATGTCACGGTAAATGGATTGGTCTCGCGTGTGAACATCCTTCTTGTGGGGAATCCTCTGTTCCTGATTTTGATGATTTACTGTGCCCAGTTCTAGTGCAGTGGCTTTATTCAGCTTTTGAAAGGTGTAGCTTTTTGTTGGGATATCAGCTTTAGCTGGCTTCAGATCAACGATGGTATGGAGCACCAACGAAGAGTCCACGTTTCTATTATATGGGAAGCCAGTACTATGGGATAACCCTTTATGTGAAATCACATTTCTTACAGATACATACTGCTCACAAAATCTTCCATTGTGATACATATTGGACATTTTGCTCACATTGTCATAACGTAACATATGCAGCTTGTTTCTGTGTAGTCACTGCCTTCTGCTCGAGCTACATAAATGTATAAGTTCACTGTTTATGTGCGAACACACTTATTCTCTTTTCATAGCCCTGTCTTTGCACCTTGTATTACACTGACGCTACCAACAAGAAACTTTTTTTATGATGTTTTCATGCAAATATAGAGTACTGTTTGCTTTTGGCAGATAAGATTTATTTTCGTTTAGCGCATGGGAACTTGACATTTTGAGTCCTGTTGACCTGATTGATGAATCTGGTATGGTTGTATCACTGATACTTTAGGAGAGTGAAGTTAGTAAGTGGGGGATCCCTGACAGATGCATTCCGTGAATGTAATATTTTGTATTGACACTATTGGCCTTTTGTTCACATATGTTTTAATGAAAGGAATAAGGTTATTTCTATTTATGTCCAGATCATCGTGGTCTCTCCTGATAACCTTTTTGTTATGCTTTGGTCTGCATTATACTAATGTGTAAAAAGTTCTTGTGTGATAGCAGCACCATATATGATTTATATCTAGTTTGTTTTGGTGCATTAGATTTATGTTTTAGTTTACAATTGACACATCAGCTATTTAATTTTCATGGTGTTTTCAGTATAGGCTGACGGTTTTATGTGGTAACATTATATTAACTTACTATGTATGTACTTCACCACTTATATTTTCAGTCTGCATGAGTGATGTTAATATAACGTTGTACGATGTTGGATTATATGCCGAAGTACTTTTCCTTTTAATAGATTTATGGTTATGTATTTAATCGCTGCCAAGTTCTTGATTATGGCTGCTACTAATTATTAACTAAATGTTTTACTTAGACGCATTGTCAGTACCCATATTTCTTTTTTTTTAATTTTTATAGAACTGCTTTGTATTATACTTCTTTTGGCTTGTATTTGAAAATAAATGAGCTTAAAAATTGTGTGTTATTACAATCCAATGCCGGCCGGGTTGGCCGAGCGGTTCTAGGCGCGTCATTCTGGAACCGTGCGACTGCTATGGTCGCAGGTTTGAATCCTGTCTCGGGCATGGATGTGTGTGATGTATTTTGGTTAGTTAGGTTTAAGTAGTTCTAAGTTCTTGGGGACTGATGACCTTAGATGTTAAGTACCATAGTGCTAAGAGTCATTTTTTATAAACCTCGCTTGATTAGTAGGTTACTTTACCATTGATTTTATACCTCACTGTGATGATACTACGAAGGTTGCTCAGAAAGTAATGCACGCATTTTTTTCTCAGCCGAAAACAATGCTACGAAGGCGAACGTTACGTATGTATTATTTGAAATCTCCTGAGTGAGCGCGCCAAGTTTTCGTCACTACCGACAGATAGCGTACCTGGAGGACAGTTTCAAAATGGCAGCTGTAGGTTAAGTGAGTTACAAGCAACATGCTGTCGTTGAATTTCTTACCGCAGAGAAAGAAACTGTGGGGAATATTCACAAAGTCGTGAATTGTGCAATGTATATGGAGCAACTGCTCTCGACAGAAGTACAGTTAGTCACTGGGCACGGAGGGTGAGGTCAGCAGAAAGAGGTTCGGCGGAGCTCCACGATTTTTAGTGGACGGGGAGACCATCCAATGCTGTCACATCTGACATGTTGCAGCGAGCTGATGTTTTCATTTGTGAGGACATATTAAAGAATGCCGTTCGTGGAAGACATTTTGAGGACGATGAGGAGGTGATTTACACAGCGGATGGTTCCACCACCAGGACAAGGACTGTACCAACAGAGCATGCAAGAACTTGTTTCGCGCTGCAGGAAAGCCATAGAATGTGATGGAGATTACATGAAAAAATAGGTTGTATAGATAAAACACCATTCTTTCGAGTGTGTTATTTATGTTCAAAGAATTCTTGAAGAAAAAAGTGCGGTGCTTTACTTTCTGGGCAATCCTTGTATGTAGTATTTCATTTGATACTTAAGTCGTCCTTAGCCACTGATCTTTGGCTTTACTTTGTGGGCTCTTTGGTTGCACTTTTAAGGCTGGACCGATAGTAGTCTTATTGGGGTTGTTTGAGCCAAGGCTATAATGCTGCATACTTGTGTTTTCTTGGTTAATAGCACGGATGTGGTATAATGTTGTCTTTGTGAAATATATCTTTCTGAAGTGTTTAAAATCTCCAGTCACGATTTCCTGTGTAATTTGTATTCCGATTTGTATGTTCATAATTTTCATTTTGTTTCGTTTGCGTTTACATCCTGGTGAAGATGGTCTACGACCAAAACAGATTGTGAATAACTAATTTAAGCTACAACACTGTGTCAATCATTCATTTTTCCAAATAAAGCAAAGGTTATTAGCCGCCCCGATACCTTCTGCTCACTTTGTGCACCAAATAATTTATCTCAATTAACGTCTTTATTCATTGATATACGTCTGATAATCTTGCACATTACAACAGCTTTCGTGGTTTCGTGATGCCGTTCTCTACACACTGGTTTGAAAAACATGAGGCTGAAAGTAAATTTAGCATGCTGTGCCACAGCCCAGTAACATAGCTCAATGAAACATGGACTATTCAAAGAAACAACTGGTACAGTGTCTTACATAACATGACCGAAATAAATACCCAGTGAGATGAACAGATATTTTGAAAGAAGATGAGTCACTCTCTCACTATTCTCCATGTTCAAGAGTACAATTTAACATTGATTTGTCACCCAATACATAGTGTCTGTTTAATGACAGGAAGTTATCAGGATGAGCAGGCAGTGACGGAAGCGTGTACATTATTAAGAAAGCGAGATCTTTATAGTGGATTTCCTTCAAAGGGTATTTTTCTGGAGTGGAGAACAAGCAGGGAGTTCAGTCATTCAACAGTAAATCTTTCAGCGAACTTTTGGAGCTAGAGAGCCACATGCAGCTATTATGGAGAGGAACACCTCGAAGCACTTACGTAAGACAGACAGAGTGTTGCGCCCCAGAATTTCTCCCATAGTGTATAGACAATATGTTCGGTTGACGGTGCAGAAAATGGCCTATCTGGACCTACCTTGGCCTCTTGCCACAGGAGAGGCCCCAACCATAAGATAAATTTCAGTCACCCAGCCAATGCATTATGACTGCATCGTAAATGCACTTTGTGAACGAGCATGGTGGCCATAAAAATTCGCATGTTTTCGTGTTCACTGTGGGCAGGACACTATTGAGGGAGTCATCAGGTCGTGCCATCCCTCAGCCTGTAGAGTTTTTTGGGAAGCCTCAGGCATTCAAAACAACTTTAGAAGGAACGCAGCATTTACGGTGGCTCTGAAACGAACTATGTTGGGACATGGAGGGTAGCAATGGAGCTCGTGGAGTCTTGTGATTGGCACTAAACCCATGTGGATGTGGTCGTGGGAGTGGTTTTGTGGAGTTAACTGAGGTTTGATGGAAAGTGAGGAGAGGTGTCACTTGGTCTTCTGATTGAAACTGCTATCTGGAGTGGTCTTCTCATTGGTCTGGAGAGGATCCTGGTCCTGAGTTTCATTATGAGTGGGAGCACTTGGAACACTTGTCCTGAGCATGACTCCACATTACCACTGGTCTTGACTGGGGAGCCTGTGGTGAGGGCTTAGCTTTCCCAATAGTTTCGACTGTAGTCATCTCGGACAACTCGTTGTGCCGAGGGCAGTCTTATTTGTGACAGGTCTGCCGCTTTGACGTTTGATCTGCTTGTGCACACTGCCATATAAGTGACTCAATAGGCAAATGCGAGTGTCACATGATGGAATCTGCCAAGACTTCAGGGCTCCATTAGAGTTTAATTGCAATCCAACTAACAGATCGGTAACTGTGACTGCAAATTTTGTACTCAAATAGGGAATCATAGGCGCCACACGTTGCTGGTCTGCCAGATGCTTGAACAATGACCGGCACCTGAGCCAGCGCTGCACATTGAGAAAAGGGGTACTGTGTAGTAGCCCCCGAGTGTAAGGGCAAACAAGATCCTTATCTTACTACTGCACCAAAGTAGTATAACTTCGGTGTAGAATAAGTCCATCAAGGTCTATTCATTGTTAGGTGATTTCAGATTGCGTCATCCATATTTAGAACCCGAGGAAAATAATCAGTCAGATAAACATTAGTCTTTGCCAACCAGTAGTCACAATGTTCGCTGCGTTTTGTGCTACCATTATATCATATTTATTTTTGTCGTCATGCTCAACATGTATTTTTGGACATTTTTAATCAATAAACTTGCGCCATAACATTTATAAAAGATCAATCCCATGTGTATATACAGGGCTATTACAAATGATTGAAGCGATTTCATAAATTCACTGTAGCTCCATTCATTGACATATGGTCACGACACACTACAGATACGTAGAAAAACTCATAAAGTTTTGTTCGGCTGAAGCCGCACTTCAGGTTTATGCCGCCAGAGCGCTCGAGAGCGCAGTGAGACAAAATGGCGACAGGAGCCGAGAAAGCGTATGTCGTGCTTGAAATGCACTCACATCAGTCAGTCATAACAGTGCAACGACACTTCAGGACGAAGTTCAACAAAGATCCACCAACTGCTAACTCCATTCGGCGATGGTATGCGCAGTTTAAAGCTTCTAGATGCCTCTGTAAGGGGAAATCAACGGGTCGGCCTGCAGTGAGCGAAGAAACGGTTGAACGCGTGCGGGCAAGTTTCACGCATAGTGATGTGAAAGATTCAGTGTTTAAACCTCCTCTACAAAGAAACGTGCCAGAACTGCGAGCTCGCATCAACAATGCTTTCGAACTCATTGATGCGGACATGCTGCGCCGAGTGTGGGAGGAACTTGATTATCGGCTTGATGTCTGCCGAATCACTAAAGCGGCACATATCGAACATTTGTGAATGCCTAAAAAAACTTTTTGAGTTTTTGTATGTGTGTGCAAAGCATTGTGAAAATATCTCAAATAATAAAGTTATTGTAGAGCTGTGAAATCGCTTCAATCATTTGTAATAACCCTGTATTTATCACACATGAATAATTGATAAAAATAATGACAGGCCCACCATTTCATTAACAATATTTTAGCAGTCAGCTTCATTTAGATTCTAGTAAATGTGTTAACCTCTAATGTAGGCTATAAACAACAAACACAGTTAAAGGGCTAAATCAGTTCAGTAGATGTATGGGACAGATATTCAAGGGGAAGGTTTACTACTTATAGTGACTGCTGTCAGGGCGGTAACTAAGAGTCACCTGTCGCCTTCCAAAACGTACCACCAGTCCATTGTAGTCTCACTTTCATTCAAAGACAATAATTACACCGGAATCACCGAGATTTATGATGTTCCACTTGACTTTACAAAAGGGGTTGTCCAGTCGCCATGGACGGCTATGCATGCTGTGCAAGGTGGTCCCATGGTTGGGAGTTCTTTCGTTTCAACGTTACACTCTTCCACCAGCGCCATCGACAAGCGCTGGACTGTGGTTTTGCATGTGGAAGTGCTGCAGTACGCTCCTCAGCTCTTTCCTACACGTGCTCGCTGAAATTTAAGTCAGGGGAACATACACGGAAGTTCAATCGCCTACTATCCTCTCATTTCAGTAGCTCCTCTACCTTCGCGGTTAGATGTGGTCGCCCACTGAATATAGCCCTGAAAAGAAAGACATGGGGAAGGAGTACACCGTCGCTGTAACGTGTACCTGTGAATGTACGGATGTACCCTGTTAAAAGAGGTGCCATGTTCAAAGATCTGCGATGGTGTCCAGAACATTCAGAAATGAACTGTCGAGGAGTGGGGTCGTGTGCTCCTCTCGGATTAGAGCAGAGTCAGTCTGCGTAATGATTCTGGACGTAACCTCATCTGGGAAGAGATGTGAAAATGTAAGCACTCAGGAACATTGTTGATCATGATACTTTTGATGGTCCAGCGTTGTTGTGAGTTGAGGCATAATGTTACATCGACGTACTCACCTCCAGATCTATGAACACGGTGCACTCATCGGCTAACATTGTTGGAACGAGAGGATATTCAGCGAATCGACTGGCAGCTGGTTCCCGCGACTTAAATCCCATCGAGCGCGTGTGGCAAGCGTTGGGGTGACATATTACAGCACGTCCACGTGGACCAGTGATCATCCAGCAGTTTTCAACAGCATGGGAGCACGTTGCAGAGCATTCATTGATTCATTGCCTTTTGAAATATTCATGGGACCATCATCAAACATGCTGACTTTTGTATAAATACTACCTTTCAATAAAAGTGTCATATCTGTTCGTCTCATTACATAATACTTTCAGTTTAGCTGTAGCAGTTCTTTTTATGTGTGCTCCAAAATTTCATTGAGCTATGTTACTTGGCGGTGACACTGCGGCGCGGCGTGGTCGGTCGTCTGCTCTCTCTCTTTCACTTATCGAAAGTCCACCTACCTCGCCGGCCGGAGTGGCCGAGCGGTTCTAGGCGCTACAGTCTGGAACCGCGCGACCGCTACGGTCGCTGGTTCAAATCCTGCCTCGGGCATGGATGTGTGTGATGTCTTTTGGTTAGTTAGGTTTAAGTAGTTCTAAGTTCTAGGGGACTGATGACCTCAGAAGTTAAGTCCGATAGTGATCAGAGCCATTTCAACCCTTTTTTCCACCTACCTCGATATACTCCTTTCCGACGTCCCTTCACTCTGTAGTAGCATATACGTGCTAGGCAGTGTAAAGAGGCGTTGATGAAACTACTAAAAAATATTTACCATACAGAGACCGTGTAACTCCAGCTGAAAGTCAGTTGCTGAAGGTTCATTTTTAAAAAATTGGGCGTTCGGAGGATGCAGTCTACTTGCAGAAAGCATTTAAAATTATATTGAATCTGCTTTTTATTCATATGGAAACACATAAAATGGCTATCAAGTCCGTATTTAATATGTTAATGCTCTATCATTCGAAGTTCACTGTCTGTCCAACATAATTTCACTCGAAAAGCAGCCAGAATTTTTGCAAGTCCGACCCGACGAATTTTCACGTTCTACCAGGTACCGACCCACAACTATTCGCGATTTAAACATTCGGTCGTTTCAGTGGTCTTCTTCGAAAGAATTGCTCGCCAAAGTGTTCTGTACAGAGCACGAAACATGCCACGCGGAACTGTTACTACGACCAGAAATTCATACGCTCATAACTCTCAAACTATTTAATTTGGAAACATCAAACTTTCATTAAAATGTTCGTAACTCCTGTCGCTTCAGTCACGAGGTATTAGAACTGCAAGTAACTCACTATTTCTTCAATTGTCAGAGTATTTTTACGGAGCTATCTAACATGGTGTTCTCCGTAGGCCGGTTAGCAAGCGACTATCTCGAACTACCCTACTCACTGCCCACTCCACTATATTCTCGCGGGAACAGCTTAATTCTGATTGGCTATTGATCTAAACGACCAAGCAGAATGTTCCATCCAGATTAATCTCGCGGCAAAACTTGGCTTATCCAATCAATAATCTGATAGTAATTAACGTCATTAAAACTTCAATTTCTAGTATATTGTTTAATGAAAATAAGCGAAGTACGAATTATTCTCCAATTTGATAAATAAACGTCTCTAACTTTCCTTCTGGCTGCTTTTATACAAAAGCAAGCTCACACCGCCGTACGTCTTCTGAATCATACTGTTCCACAGTCTGTTTGTACAAGGTTTTATGAAAAATGACATATTAAGTTTTATCATACGTCCCACATACAGTCTCTCAATTATTCTCACGCACTCACGCAGCAAAATATAATCAAATAATAACTTTGACCGATTTTTGTATTACGTAATGCACAGTGACTAAAGTGTTAAAAAAGAAAATTCTAATTAATTGATTTTTATGCACTGGTAACTTTGTAATGGCTTCAAATAATAATGAAAGTCATCTGTATTTTTTCCTTGCTTGGTTTTGACAAACAACAATCGGTTTTAGGACTTTTAGGTAATTTTCTTTGTCTCCGGCACTATAATAAACAAAAATCTGAAATTTTGACAGTATCATTCCATTCACAACAAAAGGCTATATACCAAATATGAACAAACTCGGATAATAACTAATATGGATTATTTATATTCGTAGAGGGTATGAATCTTCGTACCGACTGACTGTAACGCTATGCAGTTCTCACTGCAGGCAGCGTCAGCTGCGCTGTGAGCAAAGCGAAAAAAAACATAGCCATCCTGCATTCACCGTACCAAACGGCTGCGTGCCTTACTGCAACTAATGTCATCTCGTAATAACTTGCTACGTTACCACACATCACGCGGAAGAAACTTCATCCTTAGGTTTTGTACACCAGTGTACATTCGTCCATAAAGTAGTATTACACTGAAGCACCGAAGATACTGGTATAGGCGTGCGTATTCAAATACAGAGAAACGTAAACTGGCAGAATACTGCTCTACGGTCGGCGACGCCTATATAAGACAATTGCCTGGCGCAGTTGTTAGCTCGGTTACTGCTGCTACAATGGCAGGTTGTCAAGATTTAAGTGAGCTTGAACGCGGTGTTACAGTCCGCGCACGAGCGATGGGACACAGAATCTCCAAGGTAGCGACGAAGTGGTGATTTTCCCGTACGGCCATTACAGGACTGTACCGTGAATATCAGGAATCCTGCAAAACATGAAATCTCCGACATCGCTGCGGCCGGGAAAAGATCCTGCAAGAACGGGGCAACGACGACTGAAGGGAATCGTTCAACGTGACAAAAGTGCATTCCTTCGGCAAACTGCTGCAGATTTCAATGTTGGGCCATCGACGAGTGTCAGAATGCTACTCTTCCGACCAGGCAACATGTTTCCAGTCGTCAACACACCAATGTCGGTGTTGACGGGCCCAGGCGAAGCGTAAAGCTTTGTGTCGTGCAGTCATCAAGGGGACACGAGTGGTCCTCCGGCTCCGAAAGCCCATATCGGTGATGTTTGGTTGAACAGTTTGCACGCAGACACTTGTTGATGGCCCAGCATTGCGGAAGGGTTGCATATCTGTCACGCTGAACGATTCTCTTCAGTCGTCGTTGGTCCTGTTCTTGCAGGATCTTTTACCGATGGCAGAGATTTGATGTTTCACAGAATTCCTGATATTAACTGTACACTCGTGTAATGGCCTTACGGAAAATCCCCGCTTCATCGCTACCTCTGAGATGTGCACCGACTATAACAACACGTTCAGACTCACTTAAATCTTGATAACCTGCCATTGTACTAGCAGTAACCGATCTAACAACTGCAACAGACACTTGTTGTCTTATACAGGCGTCGCCGACAGCAGCGCCATATTCTGCCTGTTTACATATCTCTGTGTTTGAATACGCCGGCCGCTGTGGTCGAGCGGTTCTTGGCGCTTCAATCTGGAACCGCGCTGCTGTTAAGGTCGCAGGTTCGAATCCTGCCTTGGGCATGGATGTGTGTGATGTCCTTAGGTTAGTTAGGTTTAAGTACTTCTAAGTCTAGGGGACTGATGACCTCAGACATTAAGTCCCATAGTTCTCAGAGCCACTTGAACCTTTTGAATACGCACGCCTATACCAGTTTCTTGAGCGCTTAGGTGTACAGTCACACTGCAAGCGTGCCTTCGAAACAGTATTATTTCTTCTTCATATAATTAGGCTGACAAACCTAGAGCCACCTACAAGGTTAGTCGCAGGCAGCATTTAAAGCACCTACACAATACTGTTGAGTAAAAGCACGTGCCTTAGAGATAAAATTATCGGCAAGAAGAGCGTCACTCACAGATAAAACTTTATGTGGCCAAGAGCACAACAAAGCAAGTGCGTTGTAAAAAACTCCACAATGCTCACGAGTAATTTGGTTGACTATTAAAGTGGGAAACATTGGTTGTGGTCCCAGGTTGTGAAGACTCAGATCAGTAGTTCCTCTAAGAGCAGAGGTATGAAATGAACGGTTCATATGATTGACTGGGCAGGTAATTTTCTTCTCCGTTGTTCAGATTGTTTTCTAATCGCATTTCCACATCTTAAATGACCACTTAATCACAACTGAACGAAGGTGTGGCCGTATCCCGACTTCGCAAAAATGCATGGAATGGCCAGCGGCAATACAATTTTCAGTAACTGCAGGTTGTTGGGTTCCAGGAGGCGGGTGTGTCGCTGGTGTTCGATGCATCTTTCTTGTACAGTGGCTATTTTGCCGTTTGTAGCTACTGCCATGCTGACGAGGGATTTCAACTATGCCCTTATTTCGTATAAGGAAATGATGTTTCACAGACCTCAGACGAGCTGCCGTCATGGTGGCCGATGAGAGAAAGATTCAAAATGGTTCAAATAGCTCTGAGCACTATGGGACTTAACATCTATGGTCATCAGTCCCCTAGAACTTAGAACTACTTAAACCTAACTAACCTAAGGACACCACACAACACCCAGTCATCACGAGGCAGAGCAAATTCCTGACCCCGCCGGGAATCGAACCCGGGAACCCGGGCGTGGGAATCGAGAACGCTACCGCACGACCACGAGCTGCGGACAGAGAAAGATTACTTCCACTTTATGCTTCTTTATTATTCCGCCTATGCTAGTAGTATAACGAATTTTGAATATTCCATGGTTGAGGATATCACCGTATCGTCACCTCAGAATTTAAACCTCAATTCAAAGGAGTGTTCAAATGTCACGTGTTCATTTCAGTTGGAACAGCGCTGTTAATAGGGGTTAGCTGCTTGACGGAGCTTATAAGCATAGAAATAACAATAATAAAATATACACCTGATGTATATTTAGATGGCTGTAGCCATTTCTACTGAACAATTTTTTAGAGTGATTCAGACTCATGTGACGGTTTTGTAGCGTCAGATATAAACTACACCACTGGGCGGCCACGAACTTCGTTACATATACGGATCAATTGGATTTCTGTACAGTATGAAACCAAGCTTCCTGGAGACTTTCTATGACGAAGGCCGTGGGCGAAGGGTGATGCAAAAGCGTAGTCCAGACTAGCGCAATTTTTTTTCCATTTCAATGTGGGGCTTGGTATTACTTCGAATCACTTCGTGAAATAACGAGTAATAAGAACAATCTCGCTGAACAGTAGATCTGTATGAGATATGATACGCATGCTTTTTTTTCTTTATTTTCCTAACGGGTTTGATGCGGTCCGCCACGAATTCCTCTCCTGTGCCAGGTTCTTCATCTCGGAGTAACACTTGCAACCTACGCCTTCAATAGTTTGCTGGACGTATTCCAGGCTTTGTCCTCCTCTAAGTTTTTGCACTCTAGTTCCCTCTAGTACCATGGAAGTCATTCCCTGACGCCTTACAGATGTCCCCTCATCCTGTCCCTTCTCACTGTGTTTAGCACGTATTCCTTCCCCCCCCCCCCCCCGATTCTCCACAGAACCTCCTCATTCTTATCTTATCAGTGCACCAAAGATTCAACATTTGTCTGTAGCACCACATCTCAAATGCTTCGAGTATCTTCTGTTCCGGTTTTCCTACAGTCCATGTTTCACTACCATACAACGCTGCGCTCTGAACTACGTTCTCAATAATTTATTCCTCTTATTAAGGCCTCCTGTTTCTTCTTCTATCACACCAAAGAAATCTGTCCCCTCATAGGGGCCTTCGATGTACTCTTTCCACCTATCCGCTCTCTCCTCTGCATTCAGCTGTGGAATTCCCGTTGCACTTCAGTATTATCATCCTTGCTTTTAATTTCGGCGAAGGTTATTTTGACTTTTGTATATGCTGAGTCAGAATTTCCAACAATCATTTCTTTTTATGTATCTTCACATTTTTCATGTAGTCATTTCGTCTTAGCTTCCCTGCACTTGCTATTTATTTCATTCCTCAGCGACTTTTATTTCTATATTCCTTGATTTCCCTCAATATTTTCGTACTTCCGTATTTCATTGATCAGCTGAAGTGTTTATTCTGTTACTCGTGGTTTCTTCGCGGTTCCCTTTTTTGTACCTACGTTTTTCTATCCAGCTTCTGTGAATGACCTCTTTAGAGATGTCAATTCCTTTTCAACATTACTGCCTTCTGGGCTAATGCTTATTGCTGTATCTACAGCTTTAGAGAACTTCATTCCTAAGTGCTTCGGTCTCCCACTTCTTTGTGTACTGATTCTTCCTGACTAATCTCTTAAACTTCAGCCTACTGTTCATTATTCCTATATTGTGATCTGAGTCTATATTTGTCCATTGGAACGAATTACAGTCCAGTATCGGACCACGATGTAATCTAAATGGAATCTTCCAGTATCACCCCGTTTTTTTCCAAATATATCCCCTCCTGTTGTCATTCTAAGACAGAGTATTCACTGTTACTAGCTGAAATTTATTACAAAACTCAATTAGTCTTCTTCCTCTCTCATTCCTTGCCCCAAGACCATTTTCTCCTGTTACCGCTTCTTCTAGTCCTTTCGCTACAACTGCATTGCAGTTCTGCATGACTATTGTATTTTCATTTCCCTTTAAGTATTGAATTGTTCTTTCAATATCCTCATATACTCGTACTTCCTGTACTCCTTCATCTACAGCTTTCCACGTCGGCATGTATAATTGAACTATCGTTGTCGGTGCTGGTTTGCAGTCGATTCTGATAGAAACAACCCTATCACTGATCTGTTCGCAGTAGAACACTCTCTGCACTGTCTTCCTATTCATAACGAATCCTACTGCTGTTGTACCATTTTATGCTGCTATTGATATTCCCCTATAGTCATCTGATCAGAAATGCATTTCTTCTTTCCATTTAACTTGAATGATCCCTACTAAATCTATAGTGAGCCTTTGCATTTCACTTTTCAGATTTTGTAACTTTCCTACCATGTTAAAGCTTCTGACATTCCATGCCCGGACTAATATGGTCACCTCTCGCTTGGCATTCCCCTCCCAGTGATCCGAATGGGGGTCTACTCTGGACTCATTTTCCAATGGAGAGATCATCATGACACCTTTTCACTTACAGGCCACATGTCCTTTGGATAAATGTAATATGTCTTTAATACAGTGGTTTTCATTGTCTTCTGAATTCTCATGCTGCCTTTAGGAGCAGTTTCCGACGCCAGGGAAAAGAGGTTGCCCTCAACATCTGTCCAGTCTTCCCCCCTCTTTCACAAGGCCGTTACAAATCAAAATTTAGGCAGTGTTGGGTTTCGAATTAGGGATCTACAGCGTTTCCATTAGTCATGAAAGACGCTACCCACAGACCATCGTGTTCGATGTCACGATCCGCTCTCTGAGTTGCTTATTGTTCAGTAGACATCACGTGATTCTGAAAATATTTTGTGACGATCGGTTGACAATTCATGCTCTGTGCAGAATAAACGTAGCTTATAGTGGCTCTGATTTTGATGGTGGATTTTCTAATGCGCTTACTGGTCGTCTACCCTCAGCTCTGCAAGCAAAATAGCCTTACAGCCTTACGACTCATTCAGGAAGCTTGTATCACGAAACTTCAGCTATCTCTCTGTTTTTTTTCTTCGAAATCAGTCTTATTGTGTTCAAAATTCGATGGTGCACTGCACAGAAACAGTGCCGTTATCGGGTAAACGTTCGCTAGTTTTAATGTCTTTCGACTTACTTGCAAAATTCTGTTGCATTCAGATCGTGTATTTTCCACAAACACTGCTGTTTTTTTGTAGCAGTTCTGTATCACTACCTACAGCCCGATGGAAATGTGCATTTACTACAATCGCCCTAATGTACGATGGGAGTTCAATAAGAAATGCAACACATTTTTTTCTGAAAGGATGTTGGTTTTATTCAGGTTTCCAATACTCAATATTACTCCCCACAAAACCGTATTTTTCAATATAATCTTCGTTCCATGTGCTGGTCTTACGCCACCTGACTGGGAGGGCCTCTATGTCAGTATGGTACCACTCTACTAGTCTTCGTCGGAGCCAACGTCTTGCTGCATCAATAACCTTCGCATCATTCACGTACTGCTTCTCGCGGAATGCATGCTGCATGATGGGGCCAACAGACGGAAGTAGGGAGATGAGAGATCCAGGCTTTAAGGTGGATGAGAATGAACAGTTCAATGAAGCTTTCTGAGCTCCTCTCCATGGCGCAGACACGGGTGCGGCTTTGCCTTGTCATGGAGAAGGTGAAGTTTGTTTGTATTTTTGTAGTGACGAACATGATGAAGTCGTTCCCTCAATTTCCTGAGGTTAACACAATACATGTCACAGCTGTCATACTAAGTACTTGGGTACTTCAGAGTTGATGGTTGCACCATGATTGAGGATATGAAACCTTCAAGGTCCCACAACATCTTCGCCATGACTTTACCGGCTGAGAGTGCAGCTTTGAACATTTTCTTCAGAAGAGGGGTGATGTAGTGCCACTCCGTGGATTGCCTGTTTGT
This sequence comes from Schistocerca nitens, assembly GCF_023898315.1. Lineage (NCBI taxonomy): Eukaryota > Metazoa > Arthropoda > Insecta > Orthoptera > Acrididae > Schistocerca > Schistocerca nitens. Next base: position 569,983,952 of record NC_064618.1, on the reverse strand, counting down.
TCCCGGTTCGAAGCGATGAATCTATTTACCATCGTCTGTAATGATTCTCGACAAAAACTGTCACGATCAGTCTTGTAACGCACAACAATTTAGCACAGATGCTCCCTCGTTGCCCCTTTTTCGGTCTTTTGGGTGGAGGCGAGGAAACACTCGAAGACACACCTCTGCGTGACCCACCTGGGAGACGAGTGTGTCGGCACTACACACGTACGCTGGAAGCTACCACACGATGCTTGGCGGAGGGTACACTGTACCACAACTACTCATTTGCCTTCCTGTTCCACTCGCAAACAGAGCACAGGAAAAAGGACTATCTTTATGCCTCTGTATGAGTCCTAATTTCTCGTATCTTACCTTCGCTGTCCTTATGTGCATAGTATTTTTGGCGGCAGCAGAATTATTCGGCACCTAGCTTCAGATGCCGGTTCTCTAAATTTTCTCACTAGTGTTTCTCGAAAAGAACTTCGCCTTCCCTCCAGAGATTTCAATTTAAAGTCCGTCTGAGGTCAGTTTTTTTTTTTTTTTTTTTTTTGGGGCATCAGTCTACTGACTGGTTTGATGCGGCCCGCCACGAATTCCTTTCCTGTGCTAACCTCTTCATCTCAGAGTAGCACTTGCAACCTACGTCCTCAATTATTTGCTTGACGTATTCCAATCTCTGTCTTCCTCTACAGTTTTTGCCCTCTACAGCTCCCTCCAGTACCATGGAAGTCATTCCCTCATGCCTTAGCAGATGTCCTATCATCCTGTCCCTTCTCCTTATCAGTGTTTTCCACATATTCTTTCCTCTCTGAATCTGCGTAGAACCTCCTCATTCCTTACCTTATCAGTCCACCTAATTTTCAACATTCGTCTACAGCACCACATCTCAAATGCTTCGATTCTCTTCGGTTCCGGTTTTCCCACAGTCCATGTTTCACTACCATACAATGCTGTACTCCAGACGTACATCCTCAGAAATTTCTTCCTCAAATTAAGGCCGGTATTTCATATTAGTAGACTTCTCTTGGCCAGAAATGCCTTTTTTGCCATAGCGAGTCTGCTTTTGGTGTCCTCCTTGCTCCGTCCGTCATTGGTTATTTTACTGCCTAGGTAGCAGAATTCCTTAACTTCATTGACTTCGTGACCATCAATCCTGATGTTAAGTTTCTCGCTGTTCTCATTTCTACTACTTCTCATTACCTTCGTCTCTCTCCGATTTACTCTCAAACCATACTGTGTACTCATTAGACTGTTCATTCCGTTCAGCAGATCATTTAATTCTTCTTCACTTTCACTCAGGATAGCAATGTCATCAGGAAATCGTATCATTGATATCCTTTCACCTTGTATTTTAATTCCACTCCTGAACCTTTCTTTTATTTCCATCATTGCTTCCTCGATGTACAGATTGAAGAGTAGGGGCGAAGGGCTACAGCCTTGTCTTACACCCTTCTTAATACGAGCACTTCGTTCTTGATCGTCCACTCTTATTATTCCCTCTTGGTTGTTGTACATATTGTACATGACCCGTCTCTCCCTATAGCTTACCCATACTTTTTACAGAATCTCGAACAGCTTGCACACATTTTAAATTGTCGAACGCTTTTTCCAGGTCGACAAATCCTATGAAAATGTCTTGATTTTTCTTTCGCCTTGCTTCCATTATTAGCCGTAACGTCAGAATTGCCTCTCTCGTCCCTTTACTTTTCCTAAAGCCAAACTGATCGTCACCTAGCGCATTCTCAATTTTCTTTTCCATTCTTCTGTATATTATTGTTGTAAGCAGCTTCGATGCATGAGCTGTTAAGCTGATTGTGCGATAATTCTCCCACTTGTCAGCTCTTGCCGTCTTCGGAATTGTGTGGATGACGCTTTTCCGAAAGTCAGATGGTATGTCGCCAGACTCATATATTCTACACACCAACGTGAATAGTCGTTTTGTTGCCACTTCCCCCAATGATTTTAGAAATTCTGATGGAATGCTATCTATCCCTTCTGCCTTATTTCACCGTAAGTCATCCAAAGCTCTTTTAAATTCCGATTCTAATACTGGATCCCCTATCTCTTCTAAATCGACTCCTGTTTCTTCTTCTATCACATCAGACAAATCTTCACCCTCATAGAGGCTTTCAATGTATTCTTTCCACCTATCTGCTCTCTCCTCTGCATTTAACAGTGGAATTCCCGTTGCACTCTTAATGTTACCACCGTTGCTTTTAATGTCATCAAAGTTTGTTTTGACTTTCCTGTATGCTGAGTCTGTCCTTCCGACAATCATATCTTTTTCGATGTCTTCACATTTTTCCTGCAGCCATTTCGTCTTAGCTTCCCTGCACTTCCTATTTATTTCATTCCTCAGCGACTTGTATTTCTGTATTCCTGATTTTCCCAGAACATGTTTGTACTTCCTCCTTTCATCAATCAACTGAAGTATTTCTTCTGTTACCCATGGTTTCTTCGCAGCTACCTTCTTTGTACCTATGTTTTACTTCCCAACTTCTGTGATGGCCCTTTCTAGAGATGTCCATTCCTCTTCAACTGTACTGCCTACTGCGCTACTCCTTATTGCTGTATCTATAGCGTTAGAGAACTTCAAACGTATCTCGTCATTCCTTAGTACTTCCGTATCCCACTTCTTTGCGTATTGATTCTTCCTGACTAATGTCTTGAACTTCAGCCTACTCTTGATCACTACTATATTGTGATCTGAGTCTATATCTGTTCCTGGGTACGCCTTACAATCCAGTATCTGATTTCGGAATCTCTGTCTGACCATGATGTAATCTAATTGAAATCTTCCCGTATCTCCCGGCCTTTTCCAAGTATACCTCCTCCTCTTGTGATTCTTGAACAGGGTGTTCGCTATTACTAGCTGAAACTTGTTACAGAACTCAATTAGTCTTTCTCCTCTTTCATTCCTTGTCCCAAGCCCATATTCTGCTGTAACCTTTTCTTCTACTCCTTCCCCTACAACTGCATTCCAGTCACCCATGACTATTAGGGTTTCATCCCCCTTTACATACTGCATTACCCTTTCAATATCCTCATACACTTTCTCTATCTGTTCATCTTCAGCTTGCGACGTCGGCATGTATACCTGAACTATCGTTGTCGGTGTTGGTCTGCTGTCGATTCTGATTAGAACACCCCGGTCACTGAACTGTTCACAGTAACACACCCTCTGCCCTACCTTCCTATTCATAACGAATCCTACACCTGTTATACCATTTTCTGCTGCTGTCGATATTACCCGATACTCATCTGACCAGAAATCCTTGTCTTCTTTCCACTTCACTTCACTGACCCCTTCTATATCTAGATTGAGCCTTTGCATTTCCCTTTTCAGATTTTCCAGTTTCCCTACCACGTTCAAGCTTCTGACATTCCACGCCCCGACTCGTAGGACGTTATCCTTTCGTTGATTATTCAATCTTTTTCTCATGGTAACCTCCCCCTCGGCAGTCCCCTCCCGGACATCCGAATGGGGGACTATTCCGGAATCTTTTGCTGTTGTTGATCATTGCTGATTCTACCGCCTTTAGGGGCAATTTCTCACCCCTAGGACAAGTGAGTGCCCTGAACCTCTATCTGCTCCTCCGCCCTCTTTGACAAGGCCGTTGGCAGAATGAGGCTGACTTATTATGCCGGAAGTCTTCGGCCGCCAATGCTGATTATTTATCAAAATTTCGGCAGTGGCGGGGATCGAACCGGGGACCGAAGACGTCTTTGATTATGAGTCCAAGACGCTACCCCTAGACCACGGGTACTTATCCTGAACTCCCTACCAGTAACAAATCTCTGTATTGTTTCGACGTCTTCCTTCAATCCGACATATACACTCGAGCAGTACTCAATAATAGGCCGCGCCATCATCTTATGTGCGGTCTCCTTCACAGGTTAACCACACTTTTCTGAAATTCTCCCATTGTACCATTCGCCTTTCCTACCACAGTTCTGGCATGCTCGTTCCATTTCATATCGCTTTGCAACTTACGCCCAGATACTTAAACGACTTGACTGCGTCAAGCAGGACCCTAGTCATACTGTAACCGGACTTTACAGATTTGTTCTTCCTACTCATCCTCATTAACTTACGTTTTTCCACATTGAGAGCTAACTGCCATTTATCACACCAACTAGAAATTTTGACTAAGTCGTCTTTTATCTTCCTACAGTCACTCAACTTCGTCACCTTACCGTAAACGAGAGTATCATCAGCAAACAACAGCCAATGTTTGCCCACCTTATCCGCCAAATCATTTATATATAGAAAGAACAACAGTGGCCCTATCGTACTTCTCTCGGGGACTCCTGACTATACCATAGTCTGTAATGAACACTCGCCGTCGAGGACAACAAACTGGGCTCTATTAACTACGAAGTCTTACAGCCACTGGTATACCTGCGCATTTATTCCATTTGCTCGTACCCTCGCTAACAATCTGCAAAAGGGCACCGGGTCAAACGCCTTCCGGAATTCTGCTTGTTGCCATTCACCCACAGTTCGAAGTGTATCATGTCAAGAAACGGCAAGCTGAGTTTGTAAAAACATGTTGATTCTTGGGCGTAAACTTCTCAGTCTCAAGAAAGTTTATTATATTCGAACTGGGAAAATATTCAAGGATTCTGCAGCAAACCGAAGTTTGGGATATTGTTCTGTAATGTTGCGGGTCCGTTCTTTTACCCTTCTTATATACCGGAGTCAGCTGTGCTTTTTTCCAGTCGCTTGGGACTTTGCGTTGCGCGAGAGATTCATGATAAACGCGGGCTAGGTAGGGGGCTATTGCACTACCAACAGAGACATCCATTTGAGCAGCGAGGTGCTGGATTGTGAGACGTTGATCACCTCGAATGTGAGTGTCTTCACGTTCCAAGATTGCAGCACTAACCGTGCTTTAGTTCACTACCAGGTTTCCATACACTTTCAAAAGCGCCTATGAGTATCTACAATTCTCTAGTTTTCTGCCAAAAGAATCTCAATCACAGCTCGCTGCTTGGAACGCACCTCCGTTAGGGACGCATTTTATAGCTAGTCTGTATATAGCTAATCTATATATAGCGTCCCCACCTGTCGGAACTTCATGAAACTATCAGGGGTGAAGGGGGAATATCCCACGTTATTATAAAATAAATTCCGCATTTTTAACCGAAATTTACCAAGAAGAAAAGGTGCTGCATTACATATTTTAAATGTCCCTCGTAGCATCCTTATCCTGTGTGCTGGCTTATAACTTACTCAGATGTCCGCCCCTGGTAACTGAGTGGTCAGCACGACGGAATGTCACGCCTAATGGCCCGGGTTCGATTCCCGGCTAGGTCGGAGATTTTCTCCGCTCAGGAACCGGGTGTTGTGTTGTCCTTATCATCATCATTTCATCCTCATCGACACGGAAGTCGCCGCAGTGGCGTCAACTCGAAAGACTTGCACCAGGAGGACCGTATACCCGACGGGAGGCCCTAGCCACACGGCATTTCCATTGACTCAGTTGATGGAGTTAGAACCTCTAGCGGAAGCAAAGTCTTGTTCTTCTTTCACCGACGTGTACTGTCGTGCTTTCTTCACACAGTAAATATGATTCCCAATACACACGTCGCCATAAATCCGATTATCGATGATAATACCGAAAATTACTACTTTCACATGTGTAAGATACGCATCACTAACTGTCTTTATTCATCAGTTCTTGGTTTTGATGTGACCCTGGAACTAATATCTCTTCCATGCTACATCTTCATCAAAGAGCAGCCCTTGCACCATACGGCCGCAATTGTTTGTCGGATGTATTCCAATCTGTGTCTTCCTCTACAGTTTTAATCCTCTATAGCACCCTCCAGTACTATGGATGTTAATCCTTCATGATTTAAGACGTCTCGTCCCTTCTTCGTCTAGTGGAGAACCTCCGCTATACCTATCAGTGTACCCAATTTTCAACATGCTTCTGCAGCACCACATCGCAAGTGCTTAGATTACCTTAAGTTTTCTCACAGACCATGATATACTGCCAACTTCTGCTTCAAATTATAGCGTATTTTTGAGACTAGTAGGCTTCCCCAGACAAAGAATGCATTCTTTGCCTGTGCTACTTCGCTTTTAAATGAGCTCCTTGCTTTGCCCGTCATGTGTTATTTTGATTCAATAGATAACAGAATTCCTTAATTTCGTCTACATCGTGGTCCAAAATTTTAATACCATCTTTATCTCCAATTTAATTTTCATAACTCATTACTTTCGCCATCTGTCGGTTTACTCCCAGTCCACATTCCGTACTCAATAGACTTTTTCCATTTCATACATTCTATAATTCTTCTTCACTTTCACTGAAGACAGCATTGTCAGCGAATCTTATCACTCATGTACAGGGCTATTACAAATGATTGAAGTAATTTCATAAATTCACTGTAGCTCCATTCATTGACATATGGTCACGGCACTCTACAGATACGTAGAAAAACTCACAAAGTTTTGTTCGGCTGAAGCCGCACTTCAGGTTTCTGCCGCCAGAGCGCTCGAGAGCGCAGTGAGACAAAATGGCGACAGGAGCCGAGAAAGCGTATGTCGTGCTTGAAATGCACTCACATCAGTCAGTCATAACAGTGCAACGACACTTCAGGACGAAGTTCAACAAAGATCCACCAACTGCTAACTCCATTCGGCGATGGTATGCGCAGTTTAAAGCTTCTGGATGCCTCTGTAAGGGGAAATCAACGGGTCGGCCTGCAGTGAGCGAAGAAACGGTTGAACGCGTGCGGGCAAGTTTCACGCGTAGCCCGCGGAAGTCGACGAATAAAGCAAGCAGGGAGCTAAACGTACCACAGCCGACGGTTTGGAAAATCTTACGGTAAAGGCTAAAGCAGAAGCCTTACCGTTTACAATTGCTACAAGCCCTGACACCCGATGACAAAGTCAAACGCTTTGAATTTTCGGCGCGGTTGCAACAGCTCATGGAAGAGGATGCGTTCAGTGCGAAACTTGTTTTCGGTGATGAAGCAACATTTTTTCTTAATGGTGAAGTGAACAGACACAATGTGCGAATCTGGGCGGCAGAGAATCCTCACGCATTTGTGCAGCAAATTCGCAAGTCACCAAAAGTTAATGTGTTTTGTGCAATCTCACAGTTTAAAGTTTACGGCCCCTTTTTCTTCTGCGAAGAAAACGTTACAGGACACGTGTATCTGGACATGCTGGAAAATTGGCTCATGCCACAACTGGAGACCGACAGCGCCGACTTCATCTTTCAACAGGATGGTGCTCCATCGCACTTCCATCATGATGTTCGGCATTTCTTAAACAGGAGATTGGAAAACCGATGGATCGGTCGTGGTGGAGATCATGATCAGCAGTTCATGTCATGGCCTCCACGCTCTCCCGACTTAACCCCATGCGATTTCTTTCTGTGGGGTTATGTTAAAGATTCAGTGTTTAAACCTCCTCTACCAAGAAACGTGCCAGAACTGCGAGCTCGCATCAACGATGCTTTCGAACTCATTGATGGGGACATGCTGCGCCGAGTGTGGGAGGAACTTGATTATCGGCTTGATGTCTGCCGAATCACTAAAGGGGCACATATCGAACATTTGTGAATGCCTAAAAAAACTTTTTGAGTTTTTGTATGTGTGTGCAAAGCATTGTGAAAATATCTCAAATAATAAAGTTATTGTAGAGCTGTGAAATCGCTTCAATCATTTGTAATAACCCTGTACTTTCACCTGAACTTTTAAGTCACTCTTGAACCTTTAATTATTTCCCTCATAGCTTCATCCATGTATAGACGATAACTGGAGAGAAAGGCTACATTCCTGTCGTATACTCTTTACAATCCGAGCACTTCTTTCTCATTATCCCATTATTATTGTTCCATCTTGGTTCTTGTATATGTTGCATATTAGTCGTCTTTTCTCATAGCTTATTTCTATTTTTGTCAGATTTTCGATCATCGTGTGTTTTACGTTATCAAACGAATTTTCCTGGATGACAAAACCTAGGAATGAGTTTAAATTATCAGTTGTAACGTCAGGGCTGCCAGTCTGTTCCTTCACCTTTCCGGAAGTCAACATAGTCATTTAACAAATCCTCAATTTTATTTTCCATTCTTCTACACAGTTTTCTTGCCAGGAATGTTGATAGATGAGCCGTTAGACTGATTGTGCGATAGTCCACGCACTTATCTGTTGTCGTTATGTTCCGAATTTTGTAGATGATATTTTTGTGAAAGTATGATAGTATGTCTCAAGACGCATCGATTCTACACACCAACCTGAATAGTAACTTGGTTGCTACTTCCTCGATGGTTTCAGATATTTCAAGTCGCTGTCATCAATCCTACCTTGTTTATTAACCTATGACTGTAATACTGGTTCCTCTGCGTTTTACATATCGAGTCCATTTACTTTTTAAAACACATCGTGAGGCAAAGCCTCCTTGTAGTAGAGGGAATTAATGCAATTTGAGGACGAGGCTGGAGTTGCCATCCGATAATGTCCCATATTTGCTCGATTGGAGACAGAGTTGGTGACACTCTGTAGAGCATGTTGGTTTACAACAGTGGTGTGAGCGAGTGTTATCCTGTTGGAAAATACCTCTGGAGTGCTCATCATGAATGGCGGCACAGCAGATCGATCAGCAGATTGACGTACAAATTTGCAGTCAGGGTGCCTGGTAGAACCAAGAGGATGCTCCTGCTGTCACATGTAATCGCACATCAGAACTTAACTCCAGGTGTAGGTCGAGTGTGTCTATCACGCAGCCAGGTTGATCTCCTTCTAACCAACACCCAGCTGTCATTTGCACCCAGGCAGAACCACCTTTCATTAAAAAACATAACCAAAATCCACCCTGCAGACTACAGGGCGTCTGGCTCGGAGATGGCCTTGAAGTAATCGGTTTGTAGTAGTTCATTGTGCTCAAATTGCTGCTGCTGATGCAGTACACAGTGCTACAGCCATATGCCGAATACGATGGTCCTCCCTCTCGATAGTGCCACGTGGCCGTCCTGAGCCCAGTCTTGTGACTACCGCTGCCAGCAGACAAGGAAAGTAGCTACATTCCTGACTAAACTTTCTGTGGTATAGCAGAAGGAACATCTGGCTTCTCGTAGCTCTTTTACACGACCTCGTTCAAACTCAGTGAGATGATGAAACTAGTGTTTTGTTGCCTTAAAGGCGTTCTTGATTAACATCAACTCACCATTTCAAATCTCAAATGTAACTCTCACGACCGCAATAGCGTGTATTTAACGCAAACCTGATTTGCATCCGCATAGTGGCTCTAGTAACGTCCCTACCACCTTTCGTCTACGTAGCACAACTCCTTCATCTTGTTACGATTTTTTTTGTCATCTTAAGAAGAAATGAAAACAAATGTAAATCTGACCAATTAGTGGATCATCTTCTCGTCAGTTACGCCATTTGAAGCAATAATAGTCGTTTAAAGTAACAGGTGATTTAATTTTACATTTAATGTTTGCGGTGGTGCAGATGTGGGTTTGTGGGGTGTGGGTGGTGTTTCAACTAAAAGCACTTTAGTGATCAAGAAGAGGCCCTAGAGAGTGCGTTTCATTTATTCATGCAATACCGGAAGTGCATCCTACGGTACTTCTGTGATGTTTTGCTCTCATATGTTAGTATTGTGGGCAACTTCCTCAGCCTCCATCCATCTGTCATATGTCACTTGTCAGCTCCAGACCACATATGGCATCTCTCTAGCTGAAATATGATCTGGTCTGGTTTTGTAGTGAGATTGAATAGCGTGACAACCAAATGTAACAAAAATTAAGACAAATTATTGTCACGTCGAGTCCACAATCAAGGATAATACGAAGTACAGTCGTCAGTTAAGTACAGCACTTAAAACTGAAAGCACAATTATTATTGGCATCAACGTTTAGTCAGAACAGAAATGACTTCTAGGACGAAAATCGAATATTCCGAAATTGTGGTATATATACGAACACTGAATATTCAAGAATGAACGAGCTCCAGGTCTGAAGTTCGCCACAACTCGCAGCATTGCTCCGTCTCCTCAGAAAACAGTTAGTCGCTGTTTCTGAAGTATCAGTGCAGCCAGCTACAGCACCATAGATCCAGATTTTCTCAATGGTCCTTCTCATGGCGGTATTGAACGATGCTCGCGTTCTAGTCGTTTTGTAGTGAGCATCAAAGGAAATCCCTCCCATCACAGATTTGTTCAAATGGTTCAAATGGCTCTGAGCACTATGCGACTTAACGTCTGAGGTCATCAGTCGCCTAGAACTTAGAACTAATTAAACCTAACTAACCTAAGGACATTACACACATCCATGCCCGAGGCAGGATTCGAACATGCGCCCGTAGCGGTCGCTCGGTTCCAGAGTGTAGCGCCTAGAACCGCACGGCCACTCCGGCCGGCACAGATTTGTGATTATGGAGTTGGTCATTAGTTTCCAGTGTCCTCCCATCGTCAATCTGCACTTCAGGACTTTAGTAGTGCATCATATAGAGAACATGGGCAGCTTCTGTGTGCTTTTCAGTCCTTAATGAATGGTCATAATCCTCGACTTCTTATACGACGTTCGAGAAGATAGTTCCACTTTCCGCAAAGGCGTTAAAATCCGTACCAAGTCTCTCGGGTTGTATTTCATTGGGGGATACTTGGCGTTATAAGGTTCTCGGTATCTCAACTGGGCGTACAAAGTCCGTATGTGAGCTAGCCCTCTTGCTTTTTCAGTCTTAGAGATGACACGATTTACCTAGTCATCCTGATTATCAGTCGCTTCAAACGGAAACCGTGTATCCATTGTCGTATCGACCTCCTTATCGTAAAGCAGAAAATGTTGTGAACCCTGTATTGTATTGTATCCGAATATCACGACGTGTGGTACTGTATCTCAATCGCTCTGTCGAGCGCAAAGTACATCGTGTGTACATCTGTCACTGTCTTTATAAAGAGCTAGCTGTCTACCCGATATTGTCCAGGTATGTTTTTAATCTATTCTTATATTAATCCATCTCTTCCTCCCCTGTCCCCTCCTCTTTCTGTCTCCTCCTTGAACCCCTTCTACGTCCATCTCCTACACCCCCTCTCTCTATCCACCCACCTTCCCCTCTCTCTATCCACCACCTCCCCTACCCCTCTCTCTGCCCATCTCCTCCTCCTACTCTCTGTCCATTTGTGCATCCCCTCTGTTCGCCTGCTCCACCCATGTTCAGCACCTCCTCCCCCTTTCCTCTCCATGTTATCATGCAAATTCCAAAAAGAGACCGGTGGTTCTTACTCCACAGTATTTCTGTCCACGTCGTAACTAATAGGTGAACCAAATTTGGCTGAAATCATTGCAGGCGTTTAAAATCAGTTCCCATATCATCGCCCACGTAAATTTATAAGAAATATAATAATTCACACATATCTAATGCATTTCACACGTATTTGGAAACATACTTCACCTGTATCTACATCCCTGTCTTACACCGTTTTTAATTCTAGCACTTAGCACTTAATGTAGGAATACACTTCATGTAGGAATCTATGGTTCGTACTTTGTGAAGAAGGCTAAGGGAATGGCTTTCGTGTTCGCCCCCTGAATTCGATCCGTCATCTCCGACCAGTCGAGTGCAGCCATTTCCATCGGCCAGGGATTCATGGCAATCCCCGATGTTCTGTGGCGAGCAACCACCGTTGTCCATGGAATGAAAATCGCTCAGTGTTAACAGAGTGCATTTCTGTTCATTTACGCGGGCCCAGAGAGGGAACAAAGGTAATCCAGTATGTCCTTGGGCAAGGATATGTCATCGATATGACGTACCAATATCACATCTACCGTATAAACTCCCCCCGAGAAGGATTCTCCGACATAGCCACATAACAGGGCAGGATTACAACGAAACACAGGTTCTAGGGACAAGACAAAAGGCGATACGGAGTAGAGACTCCCCTGCGGTAAGCCCCACCGAATTGCAATCGGGGGAGGAAGTTTTTATTTACCACGACACATGCTTGAATACCAGTAAACAGATTTGTGATTGAGACTAGTCACGTCGAGCAACTATATCAATAAACAGCGACTGAACCGGAAAATACGTTATTAAAAACAATGAAAACTAATTCTGTAGAAACAGAACTGGTTGCAGCAATCAAGACGACGTCCAGCAATCGACCGAAAAATTGTGCGGCGAGGCACACAGCTGTGGTGAACAACGAGAATTTCCTCAAGCAATATCGTCAAATTGCTAATAATCACCCTGGCGATGGTTTTGTAATCCAGATTAAGGACTGTGGTCGAGTTGAATTGATCAATGTCGGAACCACTTGTTGTCTTCGGAATTGAACGATTCTACCAATCTTGAAAGGATCAAGGATGATACCCATCTGTTTCAACACGTTGTAAGACGTGTATATTTCTATTGTTTATTGTCAAATCACAATTTATGAAAGATGTTTATATTTTATTAATAGGATTAAGTAGGAATAATTAATATTTGTCATGTTGGAAATAATTGTGGTAGCAGGGAATGACTGCACCAAAGTATTGTTGACAAGAGAGACCGCATATTGATATAATTTTAAAACGGGCGGGAGAGACCGCTTAAGGATACATTTTAAGAAAAGAGCGGGAAAGACCGCGCTGTGATACATTTTGTAATGGTAGCAGGGATTGTCTGCACCAGAAAGCCTTGTTGGCAGGAGAGATCGCACTTAAGCGTTCGTAGGAAGTCAGTAGTAAGCGAGAAGTGAAGCGAGTACCTGTATTCCCTGTAAACGGCATGTATGTAGTTACTGTAACTGGCGGACTCTAATTAGCTGCAGTATTTTAGAAAGATATTTTGGCGCGATAGTGTTAATTATTTATTTCTTCGCCGTGCAATGGATTTTTGGTGATGACTGACTGACAGAAAGAATATGTAGAATTCATTTTGGAAGAAGATATTTATGTACCTGAGATAAGAAAGAAGAGTTGTAAGTAAAGTTCGTCCGAGAAAAAGAAGCAAGGTTATGAGTTAGGTTTACGAAGAATAAGATAAATGATGGAATCAAAGCACCAGTATAGATAAAGGATAATGAGCCCGTAGTTAAAGACGGAGTAATTCTTAAAGTTATGTCGAAATTCAGGAAAAAACTGATGACCTTAAATAATTTGACCTCATCGTATAGAGAAAAATTGTGAGAAGTTTTAAATACGCACGCTGGAGTATTTTCATGTGAACCTGGACTGATGAATGTGTCTCAATGCCAAATTGATGTGCAACCGTGCGAACCGTTCAGAATGAAATCGTATTCGGTACAGTTAAGTAGAGAGGAAGGTGAAGAGAAGATCAAACGTATGATAAAAAATGATATAACTGAGAAATCAGGAAGTGATTACTGTACTTCGATACCTTCAGTAATTAAAAGGGACGGATCCTCTGACAATTTTGGACACTCTAGCTGTCAAACATGTCATCTGCCTCAGTGGAATCAGTCCGGAAACGCAGACGAAGTTTGGTGGTATTTGTTATCTCAGTAATCTGGATATGACAAGTAGTTACTGGCATTTGTGGCTGGAGAAGGGAAGAGAAATGTGCGCAGCATTGTTGCTGGACGGGCGTTGTTACCACTTCAAAACCATTCCGCTTGGCTTAAACATTTCAGCAGCAACATTCGTTCGAGCTTTGAATGAGATTCTCTGTGAGGAACTGTTTTAGGGCGTTATAACGTACATCGATGACTTTTGACTGCGTGTACTTATAAGAAAAATCACATAGACGGGCTAGATAAAATTCTGAATTCATTTAAACACTTTGAATGATTTGAGACAGATCTCAGGATTCTAGCAGTTCAAAAATGTCCAATATCACCTTTTAAAAACAACTTTAATCATTTCTCGGTTTTTGTGGATACTACGGGCGTTTTTTTAAAGATCATTGGTTGTCTTCAGCAACTTTATTGTAGATTGCAGTCAGTTATAAGAATTCAGTCTAGATGTGGGGGTGGGAGGGGGGGGCTGGCGTTTCATGAGGTCAAGATGCAATTCTTGGAAAGTCCGATATTGCACCTGACAGATTTTAATAAACTATATTACCTAGGGACTGAAGCCAGTGAGTTTGGGCTTGGAGCCAATTGCTATAAAATAGGCTGTGAAAATGATCAGGAAGAAGATCACATGGTCACACGATTTGTCAACGTGGGAAGGGAAATAAAACGTTACCGAGCTAGAAGCATTTGCAATTGTTTGGGGCTTTGACATATTCCGCTTTCTTCTGGTGTGAGACACAGTATCCTACAGACAGATCAAAAGGCACGACACTTCCTCCTTCACTGCATATTACTACGTAATCACCTTACTAGATTCCCCTCTCACTTCAAGAATTCAGTTAGGAGATTCAGCACATCCTTGGTGAAACTAATGGGGTACTTTTTTTCGTCACGACTTTCGCAACATTTAAAAGATCTGTGCAGTCTTAGATATAAAAACTGACCGCCGTCCGGACGACACAGAGACTAAGTCCGAGTCGTTCACTTAAGGTGGACAGTAACTCCGACCGCCCCTGACAATGCTAAGTCTGGCCGTCTACACAATCTGGCAACACTGTTAGATGCGGATGTGTCAGGAGACAGTCCTCCCTACTCCTGAGATGTTGTAGTGCTTTAAGAGTCCGTGGCCTAGTGCTAATGGTTGAACATTCTAAACTTACAGTCATGTGTTCGCGTCCGACTGTGTGTCTTTCTATTTAAACCGCACTTCGGCTCTCGTCTAAAGTTACGTGTCCGATTGAGCATCTAACATAATTCGCTTCACATTATACCCACAAGTAATAACAAATACTACCAGAAAAAATTCCTCAGGACAGCTCGTGGCTGTGTCGCGATCAGAACAGCTTACACTCGAGCGTTTCCTCGCGCTGCACCGGTTACCGGCCACCGGCCAGAAGCCACCCGCCGCCTGAAATCGGTCTCCGCCCAGGTGAACGCGGTGCGACGCTGTGTGTGTATCAACTGTCATTTTCAAATTTGAAGTTCTAGTTATCATCTTGCAGTTAAAGATTGGAGATCACATACTTGAAAATCATGAACTACGGTTAAGCGTTGTAAAATTGGGTCGCAAGTGAAGAAAGGTGTAACATATTTACTTTTGGTATAATAGAGGGGTAAATGCAGAGGAGGCAGCTCGGAAGATTTGAACTCTGTGTAGCGCGAGTGCTTTTGGGGAAAATACGCGAAGAAAAGATATTCTTGTTTTAACAAAGATCTTTCTGGCATGAATAATTTTCCACATTAAGGAAGTCTCAACTACTGATATAAGTGATGGAATACCATTTAACTATCATGCGACATGTGCATTCAACAGGCAAGGATCAGAAGTCTGGTGTAGGAGTACTGGACGCTCTAATTCGAAACAACAAAAATCAACGAGTAATTATTATTGCAGTTTTGCTTGAACGTCATCAGGTCGCTCATTGAACACTACTATGCAATACTGTTGCTGGTGACAGCTTATAATGCCTTTATTGTTAATTCCTTAAGAAGAAATGAAGGACTGAGTCATACCAAAGGAACTAAACTCGAGCAAAGAGTAGTGTGAACATAATATTTTCCACCTGATAGCTCCCAAAGTGTGTTTTGCACTACGAATTCTTCCCCAAGGATGTGTCCTTCACAGCTGGAATTTGATGCCAACAATTGAAACACACATTGGTCGCATTGCAAGAGAATCGTCCGACAAAACTACACCACGTATGCTATTGGATGATAACGCACTCTGTTGATTTGAGAGCCAAAACTATCCAGGAGACTGATAGGGAAGTGATCTCCAAGGCATTTAATCCTCTGATCGCATACTCATAAAATTTTATCTTTCCCGCTCCTGATCGATCAACCACCAAGGCAACTCAGTTCTAGACGAAAATACTCTTCAGACTACACTGGTCTAATGACATCGTTAGAATCAGTAAGTTTCTACAGGTGTATAATTTGTAAACTACTTTAGCACTGTCAGATTGTATTAGATATTATGAAAGACTATACTGTTACTGATTAATTTCTTTCTGATGATTATTATTGTACCCAATAAACTAATGGAAAATGCAATTGAAATATCACTGTACTAATACAAATGAAATTAAATTTACTATTCAAACATTACGACGGCAGTCTAGCTTAATACCGCATCAAGTGTCTGTAAGACGACTGTTCCTATTTTAACACGAATTAGTAGGATATTACCGACCTCTGTCTTCGAGAAGGTCTGTATTTACTTCATGTCCTGTATCATACTCAAGTATTATGAAAATGTGGTAGTTTATAGATAAAATTATGTATTCACAACAGCGAAATGTACGTCAGCAGAAAACAAAAGTGGCATTATGAATTTTGCAGTAGCATAAGGTTTCCGCTCTCACACTAGGGGTACTGAAAGTAGCCAGACGAATTTTGCTCGAGCATTGTCTTTCGATTCACTTATTGAGTTTCTATCTGCCTGCTTGTAGCTGTGCTACAAAAGAATTAAAAACCTGGTGTTCAGCCAGTCTCGCAAGGCGAAGTAAAGCAGCTTGTATTTGGTAGCCTGGTACATTACCTGTGAGCTAGCGAAGAGGTGCAGCATATGGGCGCTGACTTATTGGCCCAGTAGCCGCTATGGCAGATAAATCGCAACATAAGAGACGAGAGAATTTGTATTTCCCATGTGAGACGACTTTCGTGGACTTAAAAGCATTAACTGATACCTTTATGTCACATCTCTAGAGAAAATTATTCAATTGAAATGACATGATAATATCAAGTGAATTTAGTAAGGTAGTTCTGTGCCCTAAAGGAAGTAACGCGTCATCACAGAGTTGCAAAACATATTCTGCG
The DNA here is from genome assembly GCF_023898315.1 of Schistocerca nitens. Lineage (NCBI taxonomy): Eukaryota > Metazoa > Arthropoda > Insecta > Orthoptera > Acrididae > Schistocerca > Schistocerca nitens. The sequence goes on along the minus strand of NC_064618.1, from coordinate 569,967,169 downwards.
TTGTTGCCAAGTTTCAGTTATACTACCAGGAAGGATACTAGCTGATGTGTTCTGTGAGTGACATCGGAAGTGACTTTAACTTCGTCTCAAAGTTGTGGGTAGCAAGGGCCGGATTATTCTCATTATATGTTAATGAGAGTTTTTTGGATTTCTGTAACTAGGTTTATGTGATAGAGTGTAATTACTTGTAATACATCGATGCACTGAGTGCAAGCGAAACGTCATAAATTAATAACTGTGACAATTATTTGTGTTTCACTGTCTTAATCGGACAGAAACTTTGTAAGCGTATTCACATGACGCTATTTACAAATTTGGAGCTTCTCCAGTGGCTGATTTGGCAACTTATCTTTGCTATACAGTATTGTTATTGAGATCACTGTCATTTTCACTTCTGCAAGAAGACAGGCATGATATGACTTCTTGTCAGCTTTTCTGACGGATATTCTGCCGTTGCTCGAAACGTCAAGACTTAAGGTGAATTCGAACATTCCGTGTCGCGAAAATGATGTTTCTATTGTTTCAGATCTAACATTCAAAAAATAGTTACAATAAGCGGCAGTAAAGCACCTGTGAATCAACAATTAATAATGCAGTCATAATTAGTGGAATCTGTTAAACTCTATCTGTCATCTGATAATTGTGAATAACTACATTTTTCATCTGCACAGCACTGCCGTGTGAAGAACTCAAGTGTTTCGTTTTCAGTGATAGTAGGAGAGGAGCAAAACGGTACACTTTTCCAGCGGGGCTTGAGTCTTTGGCACAGACAGTGAGGTATCAAGAATGTGAGCATTCACTCATTGCTGTAGTATAGGCTAGCGCACAAAGAAGCAGGTATGCCACAAAGTAAACGATGAGAGACACTGTAATTAACGCCTAAAGTAACCATCTTCCAAACGTAAATTTACCAAAACGCTGTCACTAATTAAGCATGAACTGTTCAGAAAATTGCCGGCCGGAGTGGCCGAGTGGTTCTAGGCGCTACAGTCTGGAACCGCGCGACCACTACCGTCGCAGGTTCGAATCCTGCCTCGGGCATGGATGTGTGTGATGTCCTGAGGTTAGATAGGTTTAAGTAGTACTAAGTTCTAGGGGACTGATGACCTCAGAAGTTAAGTCCCATAGTGCTCAGAACCATTTGAACAATTTTTTGTTCAGGAAATTAGAGCTATATATAGTGAAATGTGTAGTTTAATTCAGCTCAGTCCGCCACTGAGTTGCCATACATTTTCCGAATAGCACTTAAGATAGAAACGTGTGTGTGTGTGTGTGTGTGTGTGTGTGTCTATGTGTTGTGTCTGTTCTTTCGGGAATGTCGGAGAAAACAGACCCTACGATTTGAAACAGACAGCCTTTTTAATCAATTAAATATCAAAGGACGGATGTCCTGGCTGTCACAGAACGTTAAAATTCAGCTACGATGGCAGATGAAAATTTGTGCCTGACTACTCGTACGTTCGAACCTGGATTCGTTGTCTCTTTTCTTTCGGACATGTCCCAAAGAACAGACACCACACATATATGCATATACAGGGTGTTTCAGGAGGAACAGTAGATATTTTGGCAGGTGGTAATATAGACGAATTACATAAAAATTCCATATAAATGTGTCTACTTTTTATTGAGTACAGAGGTACGGCTGTCAGTATGTAACCCTAACAAACTCAAAGCTAATGCAAATGAGGACGTTCAAACTTGATTTTCAAAAATTCCCCCCCCCCCCCCCAACTTCAATGCTCTTTTGACTTCTCTTGATAACACCAAGTGTAGCTCTTCTGAGGTTGTCTTTGTATTTTTTTATGAGTGCTGCACTATTCGTAATACGAACGATCAAATCGGCTCTTGGGTTTACTATTTCTGTGTAGACTTGGCCTTTCAAGCATCCCCAGAGGCAAAAATTCAAAGGGATAAGGTCCGGGGACCTTGGTAGCCAAGAAAAGTAACCATATCTACTGATCTATCTTCCGGGAAGTGTTACGTTAGGAAGATGTGTCACCTGACGACTAGAATGTGCAGGAGCCCCGTCATCCTGGAGAAACATACGCATTATTGCAGCCAAAGGAACCTCATCCAATAATGCTGGAAGCTCATTTTTAAGGAAGTGTAGACAACGGGTTCTTGTAAGGACCAACAAACGAAACGAAAATGCATTGAACCCAGTCGTATGTACTCAATAAAAATTGGGCGCATGTAATATGGCACTTTTTCTGCAGTTTGCTGATGCTGCCACCTCATACAACATTTGCTATTCCTCCTGAAACATCCTGTGTGATTATTCAGGTCACGACGGGCCATCGAAACTTTTCAGTGCTGGACGCACGTCATCGGCCAAACCTTCGTGGGAATAGAGTGTGGCTGCGAGTGAGTGGAATAATGGAAGGAGGGGTACAGCGTTTGTGGTGTGCGGCAAACATGGGAATTTGCGCCTGACGAGGAGCGTGTGTAGATAGGTCCTGCAGGCAAGTTGGCCATTGTGTCCTGGTAGCACAATACTCATCCCGTCTGCCTAATAAGCAGGAGGTGCAGTTTCGAACCCTTGTCGAGCACAAATTTTCATCTGCTGCCGTTGCTGTGTTTCAACATCCTGTGACGGTGTGGACGTCTGTCCTTCGATATTTAAGATGCAATTGTTTTTTGAGGCAATACAGGTGATATGCGAACATTTGTCTTGCCATCAACGTAACGGGTCTTCAACGGCACCCATTTCTTAGTCATTGCTTTGTAATGGCGCTAACTCATGTCATATACATCCGAATCAGATTCTAGGGCATATTTAATCGAATAACGAATGGTCTGTATACAAGTATTTATGAACAGTAGAAGCAGAATTGCAGCGAGCTGATCACTTAACCAAGTGCAACATAGAGTACCTGTGTAGTGAGCCATTTCAGCTGTATAGCTGACGATAATATTTGTCAAGCAATTGACTGCAGAATTAATTTAATACCCGCACGATCATCTCTGTAGTCAAACTGTATCTTTAGCAGTTCGTGAATGGAATACTATGTTCATTAAATCAGGTTAGTGAAGCTGATGCCAAATAAAGAGAAGCGACGACGCCACCATACTATCTTTACTTAGGTAGTCAGCGCCAGATTATATGCGCCACCATTAACGTTACTATAAGCTTTGACAGCATAACACCATAACATTCACTGACAACCTGTACCATTATCATCATACACGCGGTGAATACAAGTTGCTGACGTTTGTCAAGAAAAGCAGAAAGCGTCTCATGAATGCGAAGTTCCATTTGCACTACGCCTAGGACAGAGAGAATCCTAAATAACAGTAAGAGGTTACCCAATAAAGGGAAGAGGCCATGTACTGTCTCGAGTTCTTGCAGTTAGATTTCCCGATGATTTGACACTAAGGGTTCTTTTGGCTATCTGAATACTCATGTGGAAATTATCAAACTGTAATTATCAAACTGTAATTATAAAAGTGTGATTACTAGAATACTCAGCTACCTTAATAACACCTCATTTTGGATTGAATATGAGTCGGAAAGCAACGTTAATTTGACGTTTTTGTCCGTCTCCTGACCACTTACTGAATGAAGTCTGAGTGCACTCGCAGTTGTGTTGCCTGCCGCATCATTTCCGTAAAGTGTTAGGGCAGCTGTCAGCCATTGTTGAATACTGACATGTGGAAATATCTTCACTGCTTTAGGGAAACTCGTCTTTGTTCCATTTTTTCCATATCGTAATTAGCACAATAACATAAGGATCATTCTGCTGAAGAACTTGATGCCCGCAAGACCTTAAGTAATAATCTGCGAGCTATAATAATGCATGAAAGGAAACAGAGTGCTGGACAACAGACAGGAGAGCTCCCTGCTCTCCTACGGTAAGAATCTGGTGTCATATTATGCTTCATAACTCTAAATTGTATATTTTTTCACTTCAGACTAAAACAAAGCTATGATATGAGAAGAGGAAATAACTTACATGCTCCTCAGAAACTTTAGTTTTTTGTGCTTATTTTCTTACTTCATACTAAAACAAAGGCGTTGATATGAGAGGAGGAACTGAAGTACACGCTTCCAAGACATATAATTTCCTTATATGCTACCACTGCGGGCATGAAAGCTCTGCAGTTAATTTTTGTGTGTTGGATAAACTTTGATATCACTTCACATTACTTTGTGAGAAGGTTCCTGTTTTATTGGGATTCAAATAGAGTGGACATTGCATTACTGGTTAATATTCTGATACCCGTTCAAATTCCTCCATGGCATGTGTGAGTAGAGTCTCACGTTGGTTACTATAAGAACATGCAGGCAGTAATGTCCGCTCACTGCAGTCAGAGCCAAGGTGATTTCTTCCTGTTTATGGCGAAGAGTCTGCTGCAGTGTCCACGCTCAGCCAACATAAACAAACCGCGGCGGCAATAGTCACTGAAAATCGCTGCACTTGTCGCGGGCCGCGCCAACAAGAGCATACTGTCTCTGTTAACGATATTATGGAGTTAATACATCATACTTCCTTAACGTAATATGCAGGACATGGGTTGGGTAAATATTCAGTTTGTAGTAACTAGTCATGCATTAAAATACTTTACAGTATATTTGATGCAATATTTGTTGTTGCTTGTCTCTCTAATGTTAATAGTATTGATTCAGATTGTGCATGAACACGAAAACGGCAACTGGACTTTCGGATTCTGGGGAGTCCAGGCTAGCGCAGCAGAGATTATCGGAGATCTCTGGTAAACTTCCCTAAAAGCAGAAAACATTAAATGGAACACTAAATATCAATACATTGATCCAAACAGGAAAACTACATAATCTCACATCAGAAATTGACCGACAAAAATTCTCATCCTTGTTCTTCAAGAAACATGATTGACAATGAATCCTTGCATTGCGAAAACTATCGCATCATAAAGAGCAAAACACAACAAAAGGAAGCGAAAGGCGCACCAATCTTCACCATGACATTTCTCGTACACAGATCCATCATCAGTTCTGTCAAAGAAATCACACCCATCAACAATCGACTGATGACTGAGCATTCAGAGAGCCAATAAAAAGTTAACACTCACCAATGCGCATGCCCCCACCAACATCGAAAATAAGAAATACCCCAAAAATGCCCAAAAATTCTGGAACACACTCGAAAGAACCATGAGCAAAATTCACCACGTTGCCATCTGCTACGCCAACTACAGAGTCATCCACAATATTCAAGTCCGACAAGGTGCGAACGTTGACCCAGACCGCTACCTCAAACGAGTTCAAGTGAAATTCTTTCTGAGGACAGTTCACCTCAAAAATCTCATCATCCAAAAATTCGACACATCCAAAATTGAAGAAACCAGTATCAAAGAAGAATGGGAAAAAGGACCGACGAACAACTGGACTGACTTCTGCAGTAAAATTATCAGATTAGCCAAAGAATTAATACCACTTTAAAAAACGGCAAAACACTCATGGTAGGACTCAAACTACGATCAAGCCATCATTAATCGCCGACTCGCCTTCCAAAAATACAACAGCAACAAATCGATAGGAACCATATAACACTTCCTCGACATCCGCAAAATGACAAACAGAACCATTAGAAAAACCAAACGCAACTACATCACCAAAAAGCTGAAATCAGTTTAGAACAACTTCGGAAACTACAACAGCAGAAATTTCTATAGAACTTTCCCAAATAAAATTAAAAAAAAAATTACCTTCAAGGAAAAACTGGAAAACTCACCCTCATCAACCAAGAAAACAGTGATGAACTGGCATACTACTTTTCCGATCTCCTTAACTGCCCCAAAGCACCTCAACGATTCCCACACACACATTCACAAGATACAAAAAATCGGATGCCGATCCACCGACACAAGAACAAATCCAGCTCCACATCACAAAACTCAAGAACTGAAAGTCGACAGGAGAAGAAGGAATCATCGCAGGAATACTGGAAAAAACGTGGACCACACAAACTACAGGAAATCACTCAGACCATTCAGAAAATCTGGGGAAGTGAAAACCTCCAAGACGACAGGAAATGTGCACTGATCCAACCACTAAAGCAAAAAGGAGAGAAATCTGATGTGAATAACTACAGAGGAATATCCCTCCTTTCAGTCCCTCATAAAATTATCTCCACGTATCTCTTACAATGTGCACAAGAACAAGTCAGACCCCTACTTGGTGGATACCCATCAGAATTCCGACCACAAAGATTTGGCACCGAACTAATTTTCTACCTGAAATCCACACTGAAAATATTACGGTGCTGCGCAGATGAAAAACGTAGTTTTTCACAACTATCAGACGAGAGATGGATATTATCAGATTCTACTAATTATGACTGCATTATTAATTGTTGGTTCACATGAGATTTTATACCGTTTATTGTAACTATTTTTTGAATGTTAGACCTGGATCAATAGAAACATCAGATTTTCGCGTATTAGAATTCACCTTAAGTCTTCACGTTTCGAGCAACGGCAGAATTCCGTCGGAAAAGCTGACAAGAGGAAGCCATGTCATGCCTGTCTTCTTGCAGAAGTGAAAATGACAGTGATCTCAATAACAATATTGTATAGTAAAGATAAGTTGCCAAATCAGCCACTGGAGAAGCTCCAAAATTGTGAATCGCGTCTGGTGAATACACTTACAAAGTTTCGTTCCGATTAAGACAGTGAAACAAAAATAATTGTCACAGTTATTAATTTATGACGTCTCGCTTGCACTCAGTATGTCGATGTATTACAAGTAATTACACTCTATCACATAAACCTAGTTACAGAAATCCAAAAAAGTCTCATTGACATATAATGAGAATATTCCGGCCCTTGCTACCCACAACTTTGAAACAAAGTCACTTCCGATGTCACTCACAGAACACATCAGCTAGTATCCTTCCTGATAGTATAACTGAAACTTGGCAACAACGCAGAATATGTTTTCAAACTCTGTGATGACGAGTTACTTCCTTTAGGGCACAGAACTATCCTACTAAATTCACTTAATATTATTGTGTCATTTCAATTGAATAATTTGAGGATTATTTCTTGAGATGTGATATAAGGATATCCATTAATACTTTTGAGTCCAAGAAAGTCATTTCACATGGGAAATACAACTTCTCTAGTCTCTTATGTTGCCATTTATCTGCCATAGCGGCTACTGGGCCAATAAGTAAGCCCCCATATGCTGCACCTCCTCGCTAGCTCAGATGTAGCCGGCACGGAAGCTGAGCGTGTCAGACAGTTATCTGCCCTCTGTAATAAAAAAAACGGAGTTAATCTATCAACAACAAACTTAAACTGATGTCTTACGACGTCCGCCCCGAGCAGTTTCAACGAACAAAAGGGAAAAAATGAGATTAAAGAAAAAAGGAGGTAATGTACCAGGCTACCAATTACAAGCTGCTTTACTTCACTTTGCGAGACTCGCTGAACACCAGGTTTTTAATTCTTTTGTAGCACAGCTACAAGCAGGCAGATAGAAACTCAATAAGTGAATCGCAAGACAACGCTCGAGCAAAATTCGTCTTGCTACTTTTGGTAGCCCATAGTGTGAGAGCGGAAACGCTATGGTACTGCAAAATTCATAATGCCACTTTTGTTTTCTGCTGACATATTTTTCGCTGTTGTGAATATATAAACTACCACGTTTTCATAATACTTGAGTATGATACAGGACATGAAGTAAATACAGACCTTCTCGAAGACAGAGGTCGGTAATATCCTACTAATTCGTGTTAAAATAGGAACAGTTGTCTTACAGACACTTAATGCGGTATTAAGCTAGACTGCCGTCGTAATGTTTGTATAGTAAATTTAATTTCGTTTGTATTAGTACACTGATATTTTAATTGCATTTTCCATTAGTTTATTGAATACAATAGTAATCATCAGAAAGAAATCAATCAGTAACAGTATAGCCTTTCACAACATCTAAAACAATCAGACAATGCTAAAGTAGTTTACAAATTATACACCTGTAGAAATCTACTGATTCTAACGATGTCATTAAACCAGTGTAGTTTGATGAGCATTTTCGTCTAGAACTGAGTTGCCTTGGTGGTTGATCGATCAGGAGCGGGAAAGATAAAATTTTGTGAGTATTCGATCAGAGGAACAAACGCCTTAGAGATGACTTCCCTATCAATCTCCTGGATAGTTTTGTCTCTCAAATCAACAGAGTGAGTTATCATGAAGTAGTGATGTAGTTTTGTCGGTCGATTTTCTTGCACTGCAACCAAATTATGTCTCAATTGTTGGCATCAAATTCCAGCAGTGATGGACACATCCTTGGGGAAGAATTCGTAGTGCAAACCACACTTTTGAATCTATCAGATAGAAAATATTATGCTCACACTACTCTTTGCTCAAGTTTAGGTCTTTTGGTAGGACTCAGCACTTCATTTCTTCTTAGAAATTTAACAATAAAGGCATCATAACCTGTCACCAGCAATAGTATGGCATAGGAATGCTCGGATGCAGGCTGAGTTGGCATCCCTTCGCTCCCAGCTTCAGGCAGTGTTGGCTTCGGTCACACAGCTTGAGGCTGTTGCCAATGGGCATCACTGTGGGGGTCCTGGTGGGGGTTTGTCGGGGACGGCCAGCTCGTCCCTCGCATCCCCCGATCGGACTAGGACTGTGGTTGCCCGGGATACTGCCCGCATTGAGGCTGATCCCTCACCTGTGGTAGAGTGGGAGGTCGTCTCAAGGTGTGGCAGGGGGCGAAAGACATTCCGGAGGGCTGAACGGAAGGCCTCTCCAGTTTGTCTGACGAACCGGTTTCAGGCTCTGTCTCAGGCTGATACTGATCTTCGGCCTGACATGGCTGCTTGTCCTGTTCCAGAGGTTGCCCCTGAGTCGGCAAGATCCGGGCGGTCGCAGAGGGTGGGCTTACTGGTAGTTGGGAGCTCCAACGTCATGCGCGTAATGGGGCCCCTTAGAGAAATGGCAGCAAGAGAGGGGAAGAAAACCAATGTGCACTCCGTGTGCATACCGGGGGGAGTCATTCCAGATGTGGAAAGGGTCCTTCCGGATGCCATGAAGGGTACAGGGTGCACCCATCTGCAGGTGGTCGCTCATGTCGGCACCAATGATGTGTGTCGCTATGGATCGGAGGAAATCCTCTCTGGCTTCCGGCGGCTATCTGATTTGGTGAAGACTGCCAGTCTCGCTAGCGGGATGAAAGCAGAGCTCACCATCTGCAGCATCGTCGACAGGACTGACTGCGGACCTTTGGTACAGAGCCGAGTGGAGGGTCTGAATCAGAGGCTGAGACGGTTCTGCGACCATGTGGGCTGCAGATTCCTCGACTTGCGCCATAGGGTGGTGGGGTTTCGGGTTCCGCTGGATAGGTCAGGAGTCCACTACACGCAGCAAGCGGCTACACGGGTAGCAGGGGTTGTGTGACGTGGACTGGGCGGTTTTTTAGGTTAGATGCCTCGGGCAGGTACAGAAAGGGCAACAGCCTCAAAGGGTGCGGAGCAAAGTCAGGACATGCGGGGACCAAGCAGCAATCGGTATTGTAATTGTAAACTGTCGAAGCTGCGTTGGTAAAGTACCGGAACTTCAAGCGCTGATAGAAAGCACCGAAGCTGAAATCGTTATAGGTACAGAGAGCTGGCTTAAGGCAGAGATAAATTCTGCCGAAATTTTTACAAAGGTACAGACGGTGTTTAGGAAGGATAGATTGCATGCAACCGATGGTGGAGTGTTCGTCGCTGTTAGTAGTAGTTTATCCTGTAGTGAAGTAGAAGTGGATAGTTCCTGTGAATTATTATGGGTGGAGATTACACTCAACAACCGAGCTGGGTTAATAATTGGCTCCTTTTACCGACCTCCCGACTCAGCAGCGTTAGTGGCAGAACAACTGAGAGAAAATTTGGAATACATTTCACATAAATTTTCTCAGCATGTTATAGTCTTAGGTGGAGATTTCAATTTACCAGATATAGACTGGGACACTCAGATGTTTAGGATGGGTGGTAGGGACAGAGCATCGAGTGACATTATACCGAGTGCACTATCCGAAAATTACCTCGAGCAATTAAACAGAGAACCGACTCGTGGAGATAACATCTTGGACCTACTGATAACAAATAGACCCGAACTTTTCGACTCCGTAAGTGCAGAACAGGGAATCAGTGATCATAAGGCCGTTGTAGCATCCCTGAATATGGAAGTTAATAGGAATATAAAAAAAGGGAGGAAGGTTTATCTGTTTAGCAAGAGTAATAGAAGGCAGATTTCAGACTACCCAACAGATCAAAACGAAAATTTCTGTTCCGACACTGACAATGTTGAGTGTTTATGGAAAAAGTTCAAGGCAATCGTAAAATGCGTTTTAGACAGGTACGTGCCGAGTAAAACTGTGAGGGACGGGAAAAACCCACCGTGGTACAACAACAAAGTTAGGAAACTACTGCGAAAGCAAAGAGAGCTTCACTCCAAGTTTAAACGCAGCCAAAACCTCTCAGACAAACAGAAGCTAAGCGATGTCAAAGTTAGCGTAAGGAGGGCTATGCGAGAAGCGTTCAGTGAATTCGAAAGTAAAATTCTATGTACAGACTTGACAGAAAATCCTAGGAAGTTCTGGTCTTACGTTAAATCAGTAAGTGGCTCGAAACAGCATATCCAGACACTCCGGGATGATGATGGCAGTGAAACAGAGGACGACACGCGTAAAGCTGAAATACTAAACACCTTTATCCAAAGCTGTTTCACAGAGGAAGACCACACTGCAGTTCCTTCTCTAAATCCTCGCACGAACGAAAAAATGGCTGACATCGAAATAAGTGTCCAAGGAATAGAAAAGCAACTGGAATCACTCAACAAAGTCCACTGGACCTGACGGGATACCAATTCGACTCTACACAGAGTACGCGAAAGAACTTGCCCCCCTTCTAACAGCCGTGTACCGCAAGTCTCTAGAGGAACGGAGGGTTCCAAATGATTGGAAAAGAGCACAGGTAGTCCCAGTCTTCAAGAAGGGTCGTCGACCAGATGCGCAAAACTATAGACCTATATCTCTGACGTCGATCTGTTGTAGAATTTTAGAACATGTTTTTTGCTCGAGTATCATGTCGTTTTTTGAAACCCAGAATCTACTATGTAGGAATCAACATGGATTCCGGAAACAGCGATCGTGTGAGACCCAACTCGCGTTATTTGTTCATGAGACCCAGAAAATATTAGATACAGGCTCCCAGGTAGATGCTATTTTTCTTGACTTCCGGAAGGCGTTCGATACAGTTCCGCACTGTCGCCTGATAAACAAAATAAGAGCCTACGGAATATCAGCCCAGCTGTGTGGCTGGATTGAAGAGTTCTTAGCAAACAGAACACAGCATGTTGTTATCAATGGAGAGACATCTACAGACGTTAAAGTAACCTCTGGCGTGCCACAGGGGAGTGTTATGGGACCATTGCTTTTCACAATATATATAAATGACCTAGTAGATAGTGTCGGAAGTTCCATGCGGCTTTTCGCGGATGATGCTGTAGTATACTGAGAAGTTGCAGCATTAGAAAATTGTAGCGAAATGCAGGAAGATCTGCAGCGGATATGCACTTGGTGCAGGGAGTGGCAACTGTCCTTTGACATAGACAAATGTAATGTATTGCGAATACATAGAAAGAAGGATCCTTTATTCTATGATTATATGATAGCGGAACAAACACTGGCAGCAGTTACTTCTGTAAAATATCTGGGAGTATGCGTGCGGAACGATTTGAAGTGGAATGATCATATAAAATTAATTGTTGGTAAGGCGGGTGCCAGGTTGAGATTCATTGGGAGAGTGCTTAGAAAATGTAGTCCATCAACAAAGGAGGTGGCTTACAAAACACTCGTTCGACCTATACTTGAGTATTGCTCATCAGTGTGGGATCCGTACCAGATCGGGTTGACGGAGGAGATAGAGAAGATCCAAAGAAGAGCGGCGCGTTTCGTCACAGGGTTATTTGGTAACCGTGATAGCGTTACGGAGATATTTAATAAACTCAAGTGGCAGACTCTGCAAGAGAGGCGCTCTGCATCGCGGTGTAGCTTGCTCGCCAGGTTTCAAGAGGGTGCGTTTCTGGATGAGGTATCGAGTATATTGCTTCCCCCTACTTATACCTCCCGAGGAGATCACGAATGTAAAATTAGAGAGATTAGAGCATGCACGGAGGCTTTCAGACAGTCGTTCTTCCCGCGAACCATACGCGACTGGAACAGGAAAGGGAGGTAATGACAGCGGCACGTAAAGTGCCCTCCGCCACACACCGTTGGGTGGCTTGCGGAGTATGAATGTAGATGTAGGTAGATGTAGAATGAGCGACCTGATGACGTTGAAGCTAAACTGCAGTAATAATCACTATATTGATTTATGTTGTTTCGAATTAGAGCGTGCAGCACTCCTACACCAGACTTCCGAACCTTGCCTGTTGAATGAAAATGTTGCATGATAGTTAAATGGTAATCCAACACTTATATCAGTAGTTGAGACTTCCTTAATGTGGAAAATTATTCATTCCAGAAAGATCTTTGTTAAAACAAGAATATCTTTTCTTCGCGTATTTTCCTCAAAAGCACTCGCGCTACACACAGTTCAAATCTTCCAAGTTGCCTCCTCTGCATTTACCCCTCTATTTTACCAAAAGTAAATATGTTACACCCTTCTTCACTTGCGACCCAATTTTACAACGCTTAACCGTAGTTCATGATTTTCAAGTATGTGATCTCCAATCTTTAACTGCAAGATGATAACTAGAACTTCAAATTCGAAAATGACAGTTGATACACACACAGCGTCGCACCGCGTTCACCTGGGCGGAGACCAATTTCAGGCGGCGGGTGGCTTCTGGCCGGTGGCCGGTAGTCGGTGCAGCGCGAGGAAACGCTCGAGTGTAAGGCTCGAGTGTAAGCTGTTCTGATCGCGACACAGCCATGAGCTGTCCTGCGGAATTTTTTCTGGAAGTATTTGTTATTACTCTCAGATGTAGGCAACACTTCCTGACACTTCAACATCTTATTGTGTTGTCAGATTGTCCAGATGGCCGGACTTAGCGTTGCCAGGGGCGGTCGGTTTTATTGGCCACCTTAAGTGAACGACTCGGTCTTAGTCTCTGTGGCGGCAGGCCGGCGGTCAGTTTTTATGTCTAAGACTCTACGTTGTGACCTCCTGTGTGATGTAGATCGTGACTAATTTATAAGAAGATGTAGAGTCGAAAATTCACAGGTTTCCACATAATAGCGGAGCAAGAAGCAATTATATTTAAAATGAGCAAAAGAATATATCAAGATGAAGCAGGTGGAGAATATGGCACTGGCGGAGAAAATGAAACAGGACAATTTAGTGAATCGAATGTATGAAGTCCAAGATTACTTGCTGATACTGGTGTAGGAAAAATTAAGAAATTTCTATATTATTACTTCGCAACGTTTACAATGGAAAATAGTGCAGCCAAATTATGAGTTCAAGAAACTCAGTGGCGAATAATATTTGGAACTTCATCACACGGAGAACATTAAATTGTACCATCAATGTATGAAAGGGAATGAAAGTGGATTGTTTTGCAGGAATGAGGTATAAATATCGTGCTTGTATTAGGACATGAAGACGGACAGATTGTATTTCCCAGCGATGTAGTATACGGAATTGTTTGAGCATGCTCCCTGGGATTAATTTAATGAATTAACAGTGACCAAGAAGTAGTGTATAAAAATATTCTGTGTGCGCAAAGAAAGTTTCTTAAGAATGGCAAAGTGTAGAAGGGCGTGCTGGAATGCCTTCGAATTTATGCAAAAATCTTAATGATTTTTAAATCAAATAAACGTTGCTAACATTATACATCTTTATTCTTCGTACCATATCTGCTGCCCTCTACCGCTAGAAGGCTCCGAATTCTAGCGGGTAACAGGGCAGTGTGTAACGCACCTTGTCAGTACACGAGAAAAAGCGTGTTGATATCGAGTTTACAATTCGAAAAGTTCATCATCTCGATTTGGAGCACCCTCTACTTCCGCGTTTCAATGACAGACCACACACGAGCACTGGGATACCAGAACTAATCCAATGCCTTGGGTGTATTGTCACCGAACATGCTTCAGAGAGAGTCGACTTGGCCCGATCACATTTTCACCTATTTCCAAAACTTAGACACCATGGAGAATTGAAAGTGATGAGGCGATGAATGGAGAGTTGACGCTGTGGCTCCGTCAACAAACATTCTGCTGTGACGGTATCAACAAACTGATTCCTCGAGAGCAATTCGTTCGTCGTCATGGTAATTATGTTGAGAAATAAATATATAGACATGAAGAATAAATATGTAGTATTTGATGACTTTTTTACTTAACAACCATATGTCGTTTTCACATAAAAAATTCGAAGCATTACTTTTCAGCACGCCCTAGTAGTACGCTGAATGATGGCTATTAAAGCTACGTCTTGGTGCTGTGTTAAAGCTAACTTAGGTGTGACATTTATTTATGTGTTTCATGATGTGGTCTCCCCCCCCCCCCCATGAACCAAGGACCTTGCCGTTGGTGGGGAGGCTTGCGTGCCTCAGCGATGCAGATAGCCGTACCGTAGGTGCAACCACAACGGAGGGGTATCTGTTGAGAGGCCAGACAAACGTGTGGTTCCTCTAGAGGGGCAGCAGCCTTTTCAGTAGTTGCAGGGGCAACAGTCTGGATGACTGACTGATCTGGCCTTGTAACACTAACCAAAACGGCCTTGCTGTGATGGTACTGCGAACGGCTGAGAGCAAGGGGAAACTACAGCCGTAATTTTTCCCGAGGGTATGCAGCTTTACTGTGTGGTTAAATGATGATGGCGTCCTCTTGGGTAAAATATTCCCCCATTCGGATCTCCGGGCGGGGACTACTCAGAAGGACGTTGGTATCAGGAGAAAGAAAACTGGCGTTCTACGGATCGGAGTTTGGAATGTCAGGTCCCTTAATCGGACAGGTTGGTTAGAAAATTTAAAAAGGGAAATGGATAGGTTAAAGTTAGAATACTGGGAATTAGTGAAGTTCGGTGGCAGGAGGAACAAGACTTCTGGTCAGGTCAGTACAGGGTTATAAATACAAAAACAAATAGGGGTAATGCAGGAGTAGGTTTAATAATGAATAGGATAATGGGAGTGCGGGTAAGCTACTACAAACATTATAGTGAACGCATTATTGTGTCCAAGATAGATACGAAGCCCACGCCTACCACAGTAGTACAAGTCTATATGCCAACTAGCTCCGCAGATGACGAAGAGATTGATGAAATGTATGATGAGATAAAAGAAATTATTCAGATAGTGATGGGTGACGAAAATTTAATAGTTTTGTGCGGCTGGAACTCGACAGTAGGAAAAGAAAGAGAAGGAAACGTAGTAGGTGAATATGGAACGGGGCTAAGGAACGAAAGAGGAAGCCGCCTGGTAGAATTTTGCACAGAGCATAACTTAATCATAGCTAACCCTTGGTTCAAGAATCATAAAAGAAGGTTGTGTACATGGAAGAAGCCTGGAGATAGTGGAAGGTCTCAGATATTGATTGGCGACTCCATGGAGTGTCCTGTGCTCCACGACCGGATAATGGATATACTTGAGTTTATGTGATCGCTCTAAGCTTGTTGACACCAGTGCCTACCAATTTAAATTGTATATTACAGCACTGAGGATGGTCACTAAGTGACCGAAAATCGATTTTGCGGTTAATAAAACAAAAAAATACGACCAATGCTGTCTCTCCTTCCAAGATCTCAGATAGATTGTATGATGGTAAGACAGAGATTCAGGAACCAGGTTTTAAACTGTAAGATATTTCCAGTGGCAGATGTGGACTCAGACCACAATCTATTGGTTATGAACTGTAAATCAAAACTAAAGCAACTGCAAAAAGTTGGGAATTTGAGGAGATGGGACCTGGATAAACTGAAAGAACCAGAGGTTGTACAGAGTTTCAGGGAGAGTATAAGGGAACAATTGACAGGAATGAGGGAAAGAAATACACTACAAGAAGAATGGGTAGCTTTGAGGGATGCAGTAGTGAAGGCAGAAGAGGATCAAGTAGGTAAAAAGACGAGGGCTAGTAGAAATCTTTGGGTAACAGAAGAGATATTGAATTTAATTGATGAAAGTAGAAAATATAAAAATGCAGTAAATGAAGCAGGCCAAAAGAAATACAAACATCTCAAAAACGAGATCGACAGGAAGTGTAAAATGGCTAAGTAGCGATGGCTAGAGGACAAATGTAAGGGTGTAGAGGCATATCTCACTAGGGGTAAAATAGATACTGCCTACAGGAAAATTAAAGAGACTTTTGGAGAAAAGAGAACCATTTGCACGAATATCAAGAGCTCAGATGGCAACCCAGTTCTAAGCAAAGAAGGGAAAGCAGAAAGGTGGAAGGAGTATATAAAGGGTCTATAAAAGGGCGATGTTCTTGTGGACAATATTATAGAAATGGAAGAGAATGTAGACGACAACATTCCATTAGAACTACTGACAGCCTTGGGAGACCCAGGCCTAACAAAACTCTACCATCTAGTGAGAAAGATGTGTGAGACAGGCGAAATACCCTCAGACTTCAAGAAGAATACAATAATTCAAATCCCAAAGAAAGCAGGTGTTGACAGATGCGAAAATTACCGACTTGCAGTTTAATAAGCCACGGCTGCAAAATACTAACACGAATTCTTTACAGACGAATGGAAAAACTGGTAGAAGTTGACCTCGGGGACGATCAGTTTGGATTCCGTAGGAATGTTGGAACACGTGAGGCAATAATGATCCTACGACTTATCTTTAGAAGCTAGATTAAGAAAAGGCAAACCTACGTTTCTAGCATTTGTAGACTTAGAGAATCTTTTGACAATGTTGACTGGAATACTCTCTTTCAAATTCTGAAGTTGGCAGGGGTATAATACAGGGAGCGAAAGGATATTTACAATTTGTACAGAGACCAGATGGCAGTTATAAGAGTCGAGGGGCATGGAAGGGAAGCAGTGATTGGGAAGGGAGTGAGACAGGGTTGTAGCCTATCCCCGATTTTATTCAATCTGTATATTGAGCAAGCAGTAACAAAAGAAAAATTCGGAGTAGGAATTAAAATTCATGAAGAAGAAATAAAAACTTTGAGGTTCGCCGATGACATTATAATTCTGTCACAGACAGCAAAGGACCTGGAAGAGCAGTTGAACGGAATGGACAGTGTCTTGAAAGGAGGATATAAGATGAACATCAATAAAAGCAAAACGTGGATAATGGAATGTAGTCGAATTAAATCGGGTGATGCTGCGGGAATTAGATTAGGAAATGAGACGCTTAAAGTAGTAAATGAGTTTTGCTATTTGGGGAGCAAAATAACTGATGATGGTCGAAGTAGAGAGGATATAAAATGTAGACTGGCAATGGCAGGGAAAGCGTTTCTGAAGAAGAGAAATTTGTTAACATCGAGTATAGATTTAAGTGTCAGGAAGTCGTTTCTGAAAGTATTTGTATGGAGTGACGATATAAATGAAAGTGAAACGTGGACGATAAATAGTTTGGACAAGAAGAGAATAGAAGCTTTCGAAATGTGGTGCTACAGAAGAATACTGAAGATAAATGTAAATTTCGTTTGACTAGGGCCTCCCGTAGGGTAGACCGTTTGCCGGGTGCAAGTCTTTTGATATGACGCCACTTCAGCGACTTGCGCATCGATGGGGATGAAATGACCATGATTAGGACAACACAACACCCAGTCCCTGAGCGGAGAAAATCTCCGACCCAGCCGGGAATCGAACACGGACCCTTAGGACTGACATTCTGTCGCTCTGACCAACACCCAATCTCTGAGCGGAGAAAGTCACCGACCTAGCCGGGAATCGAACCCGGACCCTTAGGATTGAAATTCAGTCGCGCTGACCACTCAGCTACCGGGGGCGGGCATGCTGAAGATTAGATGGGTAGATCACATAACTAACGAGGATGTATTGAATAGAATTGGAGGGAAGAGAAATTTGTGGCACAACTTGACTAGAAGAAGGGATAGGTTGGTAGGGCATATTCTGAGGCATCAAGGGATCACTACTTTAGTATTGGAGGGCAGCGTGGAGTGTAAAAATCGCAGAGGGAGACCAAGAGATGAATATACTAAACAGATTCAGAAGGATGTAGGTGGCAGTAGGTACTGGGAGATGAAGTAGCTTGCACAGGATAGTGTAGCATGGAGAGCTCCATCAAACCAGTCTCTGGACTGAAGACCACAACAACAACATGTGATGTGGTGGTGCAAGTTTTGTTTTGGCGTGATTCTGCCATCTATTCTCTCCCCGTGATTATTACATGCCGACGCGATGCAATACGTCACCGTGAGTGCAGACAATTGGTAAATGGGAGGCCTCGCAACGAACTTGCGACGTCACACTTGTCGGCTTGTCCGCCACACTTAACGAACGTTCGAATCCACAGCCCACGGGAAATAAACATACAGTTGAAAAAAGGTTGTAACTTTGTCGTGTGCTATCGAGAGCCTACATGCATTTAAGCACGCAGCGAAGAATTATTAAATTTGTCTGAAATAGTGTGCTGGCTCCCTGCAGGAGACGGTTGCTGGCACTCGTTAATACAAGCAGTGTCACGGGTTGTGACGAACTCGCCGTGGCCCATACTTTTCGTGGGTCTCGCATGGGAGCAGTACTACACTATATGAAAGGCCTGCAGTTGTCGTACCTTCTTCAGATGACCGCTCCAGCCTATGTTGCACAAACCAGGTAGCGCACTCGACTTCTCTGTGCGGACTGCCTGCACAATTGTCACTCCACAACAGTCAACACGTGAGCTGTCTGTCAACAAGGTTATGTGGTGTGTAACCACGACACCAGTCCGTGGTTTCGTATGACATATTAACAAGGCTCGGTCAATTAATCTGCAAAGCAGAGTACCTGCGAGTGCATTGATTGGTTAAGATAAAATAGTTCAACGCAAAATTATTTACTTCTGAAAGTTTCAAATCAAGAGATACTTACGTAACTAGATCTGTAAACTGTATGCCTGAAACCAAGCTCTGTCTCCTACGTTTTTGTTTTTCCATCTCGGCATCTACTAATTACTACCCTTTGTGTATTTGACTTGTGAAGTTTATTAAAGGACACTTTTAAGTTTTCTACTTATTGTACTTAGTAAACGTACTGATTTTAATTCTGACGTTTGCACATTATGTGCTCACTTTCCGATCGGCTAAGTCATCGTTTATTAACACTATAACTATGCAACACATCGACACCCCACCCTATCAGATCAGCCATTTCCCCTCCCACCCAAGAGCTCGCTTCTCATCCTCACCCCATATCGCAGCTCCTTTCCCTTCCCTGCCGCTCCCTAGACGCTTTTCATTTGAAATTTATTGATCTCAATACCAGATAGCTCTCTCTCTCTCTTTCCCTCACTGCCACCCCTATCTCATCATCACCTATTTCCAGTCCTCAGCTCGAATCACCACTATTGTCCTATCTCCTTCCACATCCAACTTCTCTCTTCATCAATAATCTACGTTCAAGAGCAGGTCCTTTTCCATTTTTAGTGAAATTTGCTGTGCTGTGTTTTTGATGGTCATTGATTATTTCGTCGTGTTGACTGTTTTTAACTGCTTTAACAGTGTTGTCTGTCCCTATTTTTATCGCTGTTATTAAAGTATTCATGAAGATAGGATTGTTTCCTACATTCTACCATTAGCATCACCTGTTTGAAAAATTTTAAATTCTTGTTAAATATGTCTCCTTATTTTGTGTTTAGCATCTAAGTTAGTGAATAGCAAGTTGATAGTACAGCTGGCCGCACTTGCATTTCTTCCAGCAATATATTTATCTACCATAAATACGAAAATTCCTTCTCGAAATATATAATTTTAATCATAATGAAGCTTGCTAAGTGAATGATCGGTGTAGTAGAGTAGGATATGCTGATTTACTTCATTCACCAGAAAATAAATTTATAATGAATAGTAAACAGTTGAATATTAATCATACGCTTTTCATTACTTTGCTAAGTATCTTCCTTAAATTTCAAAGTACACTTTTTTTTGCGGAAAGAGAGGCTGTGCACAAAAAATATGCCTGTCAATTAATATGACCTACATTTTAATTACTACAGTTCTTTGACAGAGTCATCTGCTGGCAATGATTGTATTTTTCATCTTGTTTCATCGACATTTTCTTCAACAAAGTATGAGAAATTTTTTCATTAATGTCACATGCTATGTGCGAAAACCATGTATTAGCAATTTTAATTTCTTGTATTCACTCATTGAATTAGTCTTTCAGCATTATTATTCACAACAGATTCTCCGTACCTGCGTCATTTAATCTGTAACCCCTGTCAAATTTGCGTCACCAGTTACAAACACCTTCTTCCAGTATCCAACTTTCTCCAAAGCTGTCGTCAGATAAAAAGATAAATTTTTCTTCTCAGTAGTTACGGCACCGTCCGTTCGGTTATATGCTAGTATTATTATCAGATTATAATTTCTCACTTCGATATTCATTCATCCGGTCCCATGATTGTAAACATTCTTTCTACTTCTTTTTAACAATTATGGATACTCCTCCTTGGGCTCTTTATTTTATTTTTACGCCTATGTATACCAGATGTGTCTCCTATGAGTCGTCAGGGGCAGATATCTGCAAATTCGTTTTTGCAACGTGTCGATGGTATCGGCCGAAACACGTCCTGTTCAACACGTCTTTCATAGGGCGCCCTCCGTGTATGGAAAGCGTCGGTGTGCTTCCCGTTACAAACAAAATGATTTTTAAATCGAAATTTTACTTGGCCAGTTTATAGAGCGCTCCCAGATTAGTTTAGGGCGTAATTCTTTATGTCGATAAGTGCTAAAAGGAACAGTAAAACACCAGCAATAATCAGTACTCCAGCTGCGAGTGAGCACAGCATCTGCATGGACCAGGGCGGTGCTGTCGCTGTCAAGTACCCGTTTTTCCTCGTTTTTACTGCCCCTGTTAATTCACGTCTGCCGGCCGCGGTGGTCTCGCGGTTCTAGGCGCGCAGTCCGGAACCGTGCGACTGCTACGGTCGCAGGTTCGAATCCTGCCTCGGGCATGGATGTGTGTGATGTCCTTAGGTTAGTTAGGTTTAAGTAGCTCTAAGTTCTAGGGGACTGATGACCACAGCAGTTTAGTCCCATAGTGCTCAGAGCCATTTGAACCAATTCACGTCGGTAAAACAGATATCGAATTAAACTCGGGACTGTTCCGTCGAATGGGCACGTAAAATTCCACTTTAAACATAATTTTGTTTGTAACGGGCATATACTGACCCTTTCCGTAGACAATGGACGTCATGTGAAAGGCGTGACGAGCAGGATGTGTTTGGGATGCCACCGGCCACGCGTTGCAGAAACGAAATTGCAAATGTCTGCCGAAACACCAGAGATTAAGCATCTGACAACGCTTAGAAGAGACGCCTTGTATACGGACTTATCCATGTGCTTCCTTTTTTTATGAGTGATGGGCTGCAAGCCTGTCACCTTCACAGTGAACCTGGAGGACCACGTGATTTTCTGTCGAGGTATTCTTTCCTCACATCGGTTGTCTTCATAAAGAGACCAATAATCCCTTTTAAAAGTTGCCACTTCTGCCGTGGTTGTTAAGAGGTTAGCGTTGTACCCCGGAATACAAATCTTTGTAGCAGACTATTTAGTTGGTAACATCCCTGCTATGCTGACGCGCGTGTCCGCAGTTACTTGTAGGATTAGGGGAGTAGTATCTGTCTCCCCTTAAGCTGAGTTAATGCTTCTGGATGAAACCAGAAGCATAGGTGAGTCTATGACGCTTATTCATTATGCCTGAACGTGCGCTACAAAGGCACCAAGAGAACGTTACACCTCACATGATTAAGAAACTATGCACCCCGGCGTATTTGTACATGGTTGTTTCCCTATCCTGTACCATGTCATTGACTTTGGACAGTTTAACTAAAATCAGTTTCAGCTTTTACTCTATAGTTTATGTGCAACCCCCTGCAGCCTTGCAAAGGAACAAGATTGAGAGATATTTAAACCAAAGCAAGGACCGCATGCAGACATTTGTGGATTACTTTTTGATGATGTAGCTTCCCGTAGATGTGCGTTCAAAGATCTTTGGAGGACTTAAGATCAAATAAGGCAGGAGGAATAGATAACAACAATTTCTAAAATCATTGGGGGAAGTGGCAACAAAACGACTATTCACATTAGTGTGTAGGAAGCATGAGTCTGGTGACACAACATCTGACTTTCGGAAAAATATCATCCACACAATTCCGAAGACTGCTAAGCGCTGATACGTGCGAAAATTATCGCACAGTCAGCTTAACAGCTTATGCATCCAAGATACTTACAAGAATAATACACAGAAGAATGGAAAAGAAAATTGATGATATGTCAGATGATGATCAGTTTGGCTTTAGGAAAGGTAAAGGCACCAGAGATGCAATTCTGACGTTGCGGTCGATAATGAGAGCAAGAGCAAACAAAAATCAAGACACGTTCATTGGATTTATCGACCTGGAAAAAGCGTTAGACAATATAAAGTGATGCAAGATGTCCAAAATCCTGAGAAAAATAATGGTAAGCTATGGGGAAAGACGGGTAATATACTAAATGTACAAGAGCCAAGAGGGAATAATAAGCGTGGACGACCAAGAAAGAAGTGCTCGCATTACAAAGGGTGTAAGACAGGGATGTACTCTTTCGCTCCTACTGCTCAATCTGAACATCGAAGAAGCAATGATGGAAATAAATGAAATGTTCAGGAACTGATTTAAAATTCAAGGTGAAAGGATATCAATGCCACGATTCGCTGGTGACATTGTTTTCCTGAGTGAAAATGAAGAAGAATTACACGATCTGCTGAATGGAATGAACAGTTTAACGAGTACAGAATATGGATTGGTAGAACACCGAAGAAAGATGAAAGTAAAGAGAAGTAGCAGAAATGAGAACGGCAAGAAACTTAAGGTCAGGACTGATGATCACGAAGTAGATGAAGTTAAGGAATTCTGCTACCTAATGAGTAAAATAATCAATGATGAACTGACCAAGGAGGACGTCAAAAGCAGATTAGCAATGGCAAAACAGACACTCTTGGCCATTAGAAGTCTGCTAGTATAAAACATAGGCCCTAAATTGAAGAAGAAACTGTTCGTGCAGAGCACAGCATTGTATGGCAGTGAAACGTGGACTGTGGGAAAGTCAGAACAGAAGAGCATCGAAGCATTTGGGATGGGGTGCTAAAGGCGAATGTTGAAAATTATATGGACTGATGAGGTAAGGATTGAGGAGGTTCTGCGCAGTATCGGAGAAGAAAGGAATATGTGGAAAACACTGATAACGAGAATGGACAGGATAATAGGATACCTGTTAAGACATGAGGGAATGACTTTCATGGTACTAGAGGGAGTCGTAGAGGGAAAAAACTGTAGAGGAAGACAGGGATTAGAATACAACCAGCAAATAATTGAGAATGTACGTGACAAGTGCTACTCTGTGGTGAATAGCTTGGCACAGGAGAGGAATTCGTTTCGTCCGCATCAAATCAGTCAGAAGACTGATGACCCAAAAAAAAAAAAAAAGACAACCTCAGAATCTTCGCTGGTAAGCCATTACACATCCTCCATATAGTATCGATTTCTCCGCATGCGACTTACATATTTTTGGAGCGCTGAAGAAAGACATTTGTGGCTATTGGTTTGCTTCTGATGACAGGATACACTCTTGGTACCGTAGTCTACTGTAAACTTTTATTGTTGAAGGGATTGACAGTCTTTTTTCACAGCGGAATAAATTCATTGACAGCTACGGCAATTACTTTTGAAATAATAAACAATTTACTTACTATCTTTTCATCTGTCTAGTTTTCATTTGACGTCCCTTATAGTTCGTAGCAGCAGGTCTCAAACAAGAAAAGAACAGTTTAAAAGTGCTGCCAAGATAATGAAACAGAATTCGCTGAAACAGAAATAAATCAACTTTACCCCAGCATACATAACTGGACAGCAACGATAACAATTACAATACGCTCCTGGAAATGGAAAAAACAACACATTGACACCGGTGTGTCAGACCCACCATACTTGCTCCGGACACTGCGAGAGGGCTGTACAAGCAATGATCACACGCACGGCACAGCGGACACACCAGGAACCGCGGTGTTGGCCGTCGAATGGCGCTAGCTGCGCAGCATTTGTGCACCGCCGCCGTCAGTGTCAGCCAGTTTGCCGTGGCATACGGAGCTCCATCGCATTCTTTAACACTGGTAGCATGCCGCGACAGCGTGGACGTGAACCGTATGTGCAGTTGACGGACTTTGAACGAGGGCGTATAGTGGGCATGCGGGAGGCCGGGTGGACGTACCGCCGAATTGCTCAACACGTGGGGCGTGAGGTCTCCACAGTACATCGATGTTGTCGCCAGTGGTCGGCGGAAGGTGCACGTGCCCGTCGACCTGGGACCGGACCGCAGCGACGCACGGATGCACGCCAAGACCGTAGGATCCTACGCAGTGCCGTAGGGGACCGCACCGCCACTTCCCAGCAAATTAGGGACACTGTTGCTCCTGGGGTATCGGCGAGGACCATTCGCAACCGTCTCCATGAAGCTGGGCTACGGTCCCGCACACCGTTAGGCCGTCTTCCGCTCACGCCCCAACATCGTGCAGCCCGCCTCCAGTGGTGTCGCGACAGGCGTGAATGGAGGGACGAATGGAGACGTGTCGTCTTCAGCGATGAGAGTCGCTTCTGCCTTGGTGCCAATGATGGTCGTATGCGTGTTTGGCGCCGTGCAGGTGAGCGCCACAATCAGGACTGCGTACGACCGAGGCACACAGGGCAACACCCGGCATAATGGTGTGGGGAGCGATCTCCTACACTGGCCGTACACCACTGGTGATCGTCGAGGGGACACTGAATAGTGCACGGTACATCCAAACCGTCATCGAACCCATCGTTCTACCATTCCTATACCGGCAAGGGAACTTGCTGTTCCAACAGGACAATGCACGTCCGCATGTATCCCGTGCCACCCAACGTGCTCTAGAAGGTGTAAGTCAACTACCCTGGCCAGCAAGATCTCCGGATCTGTCCCCCATTGAGCATGTTTGGGACTGGATGAAGCGTCGTCTCACGCGGTCTGCACGTCCAGCACGAACGCTGGTCCAACTGAGGCGCCAGGTGGAAATGGCATGGCAAGCCGTTCCACAGGACTACATCCAGCATCTCTACGATCGTCTCCATGGGAGAATAGCAGCCTGCATTGCTGCGAAAGGTGGATATACACTGTACTAGTGCCGACATTGTGCATGCTCTGTTGCCTGTGTCTATGTGCGTGTGGTTCTGTCAGTGTGATCATGTGATGTATCTGACCCCAGGAATGTGTCAATAAAGTTTCCCCTTCCTGGGACATTGAATTCACGGTGTTCTTATTTCAATTTCCAGGAGTGTAGAAGGCCTTGTCCACAGACTGGAAAATGTGATAAATATAGTTTCTGCAGTTAACCCTAGGACACAAAGACTGTTCAGAACTCTGAGATAAGGTGAACGGAAGATTCCTTGTACTGGTTCTAAAAACGTGGGGCATTCGATGGCCCTGACTGCTTAAATCATTGATACAGAGAAACGCAGTCAACCTTACGAAATCATTAATTCATTGAAGACGCAGTACTTACTTAAAATTAATATTTTAATGATTGAATAACCAGCATCCCGATAACAACTACTTAATATGCAATTTTAGTCGAAGTGGAACCATCGATACAGGTCTTACCAACACTATTCTTCCTTAGAATAGCAAAAAGTTTTGTTTTTATCTTGAAATTGCGCGTATTATGATTATAAATACTACATAACACTAGCGAGATGAATACGGAAGGCTGCATTTGCCCTGACAGGGTGTGTCTCTTGAAGGTGTCCATAATCCGTGACGGCGTTATTAACTTTAACTGCTGTGACATGGTGGTTTCCCTCTCGTGACGGTCTGTATGAGGCGTTCTTTCGGTTCCTGTACTTCCAACCCCTTCGAAACTAAACTAGTAAGAGACTAACCAAGCACTGTCATGGGTGGCTTCGAAAGATGAAAGTGACATCGACTGAAAGGGCTTAGTACGACGTAGACCACATAGCACCGAAAATTTGCATACGACATGCACGAGATAATTCCAGGTACTGTAAGGAGTCATCCAACGGTTCTCTCTAAAGTTACTATGATACGAGATAGATACGGAGCGCTGATGAGCTGTCAGTGGTGCATCATCACTGTCTATCTCGCCTCAACGCACGCCAGTGAATCATGTGGGTTGTTGACGTATTCATAAATAAATATATAAATTTCTGTTAATTTAGGAACATATCGATTTACAACAGGGGTTGCCGACCTTGGGATAATTACCCCTTGGGGAAGAAAATGGAATTTTCCGAGGGGTAAAATCCAAGGGTTGATTGTGTCTCCGAAGGAACCGCTTGACTGTGAAATCGCTAAAGACCAATGATGATCACTTCATTCTATGCTCCACATTTTGTATACCTTATATCCACAATATTGGCTGCTACTGGCGACGGGGGCAGGACTGGAGGTATACAAAGTTGAGTACAGCATAAGGCTGCAGAACGTAGTTGATCTGCTTAGTCGACGAGTAACTCATAACAGTGCTACTATACTAATGGTGCTCATATAAAGCAGACCACTGGCAACGATAAACAAACATTGCATTACACCAACAGCCTCAGTACATACAGACGGCTAGTATCGCGTCTGTGGTGCTATCAGAGCTCGCAAGTTACAGCATTGTTCCTAGAGTTGATCGGGGTCCTCCGGTTTGGAGCCGAGAGGAGGATCTCAAGCGAAGGCTTGGTCGACTGTAACCGTCTTGGCTGTCGATTTCTAGAACTGCGTTTTCGATTGGGGATTTGTAGGAATCCCCTTGATAAGTCATAGGGGCACTACTCAAAGGAAGCAGCTACCCGGGTAGCAGAGTACTTGTGGAGTACCCATGTTTTTTATTTTTTTTATTTTTTTAAAGGCTAGGCGGTAGTCTCTCTGATACACAGCACGGGAACTCGGAATGCTTTCCGAGTAAAGACACTTGGACTGTCAAAATTTTATCAGCAAATTGTCGAAATATTCACGTTGTTCTTGGG
This sequence comes from Schistocerca nitens, assembly GCF_023898315.1. Classification (NCBI taxonomy): domain Eukaryota; kingdom Metazoa; phylum Arthropoda; class Insecta; order Orthoptera; family Acrididae; genus Schistocerca; species Schistocerca nitens. Next base: position 569,940,052 of record NC_064618.1, on the reverse strand, counting down.
ACAGAGAAATGTCTGAAACCCTTAGTGGAAACGTCGCGGATATTTATGAACTCTTGGAGTTTATATCAGAAAGACATGTTAGAGGTCACAGGTGAAGGAGTGTTCATTGCACTTGCCAAAAATATTGTCTCAATTGAGGTGGAAGTTTCGCGTGGCAGTGAACTTACCCGGTCGTGTATAATAGCTGCAGGTGAAACTAAATCAACTGTTGGATTTTTTTCCCGGCCACCAGATTCTAGAGTCATTCAGAGAAAGTCTACGGTCTGTAACACATTAATACCAGATCATGCAGTACCAGTTGGAGGCGACTTTAACCTGCCGAGTACAGACTGGGATGTCTACGGATTCAATGCGGGGAGTGTTGTGTTGGCAGAAGAGCCAACACCGTGTTACGATTGGAGGCCGAAATGCACGCGTATTAGCTCACGCAGGCTGGCGTGAGGAGGGAAGAACTACACTGACGTGAGGTCTGGAACATGACAAGGAATGAGAATTCAGAAAGCGGACGTAATTAGTTTGATACTTAACTTTAATCCATTAATGATGAACGTCGCTCTTGACGGTACATTATTCACAATATTATCTGTTCAGAATACATTCTTGAAGACAGTAATTATAGTAACTGAATATGGCGCCTTGCTAGGTCGTAGCAAATGACGTAGCTGAAGGCTATGCTAAACTGTCGTCTCTGCAATTGAGAGCGTCTGTAGACAGTGAACCATCGCTAGCAAAGTCGGCTGTACAACTGGGGCGAGTGCTAGGGAGTCTCTCTAGACCTGCCGTGTGGCGGCTCTCGGTCTGCAATCGTGATAGCGGCGACACGCGGGTCCGACGTATACTAACGGACCGCGGCCGATTTATAGGCTACCACTTAGCAAGTGTAGTGTCTGGCGGTGACACCACAGGGAATACAGACAGACAGTCGTGCAAAGTACTTTTAAACATATTTTGTGAAAACTGACTTGGGCAGCAGGTTCGGCAGCCCACACGCAATGGAAATATTTAAGAAATTGTAGTTACAATTAGGCCGAACCTTACTGAAAACGTCAGTATAGAAACGGGAATTAGACATCATGATGCCATTATAGCAATTGTGGTTACGAAAATTAATAAATTAGTCAAGAAAGCTAGGGGAGTGTTTTTGCTAGAAAGAGCAGAGAATCAGTTGTTATTATCTGACTTAGACACCGTGCTGACATCACTAGTTCCCTTAAGATAGACGTAGAAGAATTATGGGTAAAATTTAAGCAGACTGCAAATCGTGGTCTGGAAATTTGTGTGCTTTGAAAGTGGATTAAGGGTGGAAAAGACCGACCATGATTTAATAACGAATTTCGTAAAATGCTGAGGAAACAGAGGCTTTAGCACCCTCGGTTCAAAGGAGAACGCAAGAGTAACGACAAACACAGGTTAGTAGTGACTCGTGCGTCTCTTAAAAGATGTACACGCGAAATATACAATTACCACCGTCATACAGTAGCACAAGATCTGGCAGAGAGTCTGAGAAAATTATGGTCATATGTAAAATCGCCAAGTAGGTGTAAGACTTCATTCCCGTCTCTTGGTGATCAGATTGGTGTGACAGTTGAAGATAGCAAAACGATATTCGAAATTCCACAATCAAGAAAGTGTTCGTGCGGGAGATTCGTACAGACGCACCGTCGTTCGATCATCGGACAGACTCCCGTCTGAACAACATAGTAATGAGCACCCCTGGCGTAGAGAAACAACTGAAACATTTGAAAGCAAGTACGTCACCAAGTCCGGATGGTATCCCAGTTCGGTTTCTCAAAGAGTACTCTACAGCATTGGCCCCTTACCTAAATTCCATTTATCGCGAATCTCTCATCCAGAGCAAAGTTCCAAGTGACTGGAAGAAAGCGCAGGTGAATCCTGTATGTAAGGAGAGCAAAAGAACTTATCCAAAATATTACAGGCCAATATCCCTAAAATCACTTTGCTGCAGAATACTTGAACATATTCTTACTTCGAGTATAATAACTTTTGTTGAGGCAGGGAAGCTAATGTCCACGAATAACAGGGTTTTAGAAAGCATCACTCGTGCTTAAGTCAGCTTGCCAGTTTTCACATGGTGAACTGTGAACTATGGATGAAGGGCAACAAGCAGATTCCATATTTCTAGATTTCCGGAAAGCATTTGCCACGGTGCCCCATTGCACACTTTTAATGAAGGTAAGAGCGTATGGAACAAATTCACAGATATGTGAGTTGCTCGAAGACTTTTTAAGTTATAAAACTCGATATATTGTCCTCGACGGCGAGGAAACGTCAGAGGCTAGGGTATCATCAGGACTGACTGACTGAGTAATTGAGAGGGGTTATGGAATCAGACGGAGAGATCATAAATTTTCGCAGTTCCAAAGGTATTCACAGAAGGGAGAGGGTCCGAATCTAAAAACTGAGGAAAAGAGTGGTCTTTCACAGAAGAATGGTCGTGGGTACCCAGACCGAGAAAACACGAAAAGAGGCGAGGCCCTAACCACTACCACCCCGCCCCAGGAGTAAAGCAAAACCTTATATCTGCAAATGAAAACCACCTTTTCAGAGGAACCTGAGGACCAGGTCAATCATCCGCAAATTTTAGGGAATCTGAATGACTGTACTTACTACGAAAGTCCAAAAGAACGGAAAATGCCACCAATACATAAGATATCATCAGTCTGTCTCCTGTGAGGTAACGGGCGAGTTGTGGCGCCCTGGAAATAGTCTAAGTTCAGAGTTGGGCGCCACTGCTCAGGCAGCGCGGCAGGCCGAGCTCGTTCGCATTCGCGTGGTGCCTCACAACGGCCGGAGCACGTGGTCCATCGAACACGTGGATGGGAATTACTTGGTCACCAAGATGGCGTAGCCAGATGAATCATGATACCTCAAAAAGAAACATGTACATCACTATTATTTACACGACGATTCGGATGGTGTAATTAGATTTTCAATATCTTTATTAGTTTAAAGTTTAGCATCCGACGGTAAATTATGTAAGTAACACCCAGCAACGAATTTCCAAAATATATATGCTTCATCCGATTTTGTTGATCGCGGTGTTTTTAGAGAGTTATTAGTGTAAACCTAAATTGGTATGAATTACAGGCATGTAACTGGAATAGTACATGAGTTATAGGATGTCAAAGTGGCCGATTACTATGGATCGCGTCAGGCCATAAGTACTCGACAGTTACACGAAGAAACGGTAGCAACATGCTTATAAATATATTTATTCATCTACGTCTTTGTTTATATCTGATATATACTATTACTGAAGAAATTGATTAAATATTTACTGTGTTTTAGAAAGTACACTGACATTAGGCTACTGGCCTACCTTTTGTTCTATTCCTTCGATATATGTTTATTTAATTTGTTTGTGTGTCTAATAATGTGTGTTAGAGCGTGTTTATGGGTCAGCAGTAGGAATATTTATTTAATTCCAAGTTATTTAAATGTAAATCCAGTATTTCAAATGTGTTTCATTATATATAAAGGTAGTATCTGTTCCCGAAAGAACAGTTACCGTCGATGACCATGCGGCTATCGCTAGAATGAAATGATTTACTTCTAGCGATAGCTGCATTGTCATCAACGGTAACTTTTCTTTCGGGAACAGTTACTACCTTCATATATAGTTAAATATGGCTTCCCGGCCATTGACCTTCTTGTGCGAACGCACACGCTATGCCCAAACTCTTACGGGACTTGGTAGATTAATCTGCCACGAGTAATGAGTACGATGGGCAAACATCTATTAGGCGCACTACGAATGTAGTGGTGTGGACATGTTGGGAATGTGGGTCTTACGGGGAGCGTACTAGGGATAAGACCCGGCAGGCGCACTATCCTTTGTGGCCTCGGTGGGTCACATGGATAGAGCGTCTGCCATGTAAGCAGGAGATCCCGGGTTCGAGTCCTGGTTGGGGCACACATTTTCAACGTGTCCCCAATGAAGTATATCAACGCCTGTTTGCAGCTAGGGTGTCCATTTAATTAGTGTTTCATTATGTTTGTGTGGGTGAGTTGGCTTAAAGAAATGGCGCTAGTGCTCTAGCCAATCACAGCGCTCGTGAATGGGGAGACTTTATGGAAGCGAGTTCGGGAGAGAGGGGTACGGGAGCGTCACGGGAAGTGCTGGACGTGACGCCGCGACGGATGCTCGGTCGCGGCAGAGACTTGGAGAGAGTACAGCGGTTTGCGCGTGGTCGCGGCAGATAGAAATACTTTGGATTGCTGACTTGCGCACTTGTGAGATTTCCGTGGCTTCTATAGTGAAGACGTAGTGTTTGTTTAGAAGTGAATATCTCGCGAGCTGTGTTGCTGTTCATAACTAATAACGTGCTGTACGAATCTATTGTTTCCCTGTTATTCAATTTATATTTTATTTAATTTCTGGACCATCGACACCAATAAGTGTTTTGCAGAAATATACCGCATTCTCAAAAATACTTCTACTATCGTACTCATCATTTAAAGTCGTGAAGATAGTACCTGCTGATTTTATTTAATTGCAATCTTTAATTTATAAATTTATATGTTACTTTCTTAATTAGAAATTGCCGAGTGATAGAAACCTTTGACCATTCGATTCATCTGTGTATTCTTATCGAGAGAGGCACCCACATGCTTTACTCATACTGTGGCATCAAGCCGTCAGGCCTGCAAGTTGAGTGGTCTGTCAAGCGAGTGGATTTATTCTTATTTCTCGCAAAACATCAATGACTCTAGTACCTACAATTAAGCTACAAATTATTCTCCTGTTTGAATATTACGCAACGGAAACGGATAACGCACATGTGACTATTAGGAATTTACCCAACTCTGATTGTTCACTATGCTCTGGCAATACCACATTTTCTTTCCTACCCAACGGCTTTGATCAACACGTGGCCATCGCACTGAATATGAATGGCGCACACATTATAAATTCTGGATATCATGACTACATACTATTCGAAGAACAAGGCCACCAATCTTTTTCTTTTCACTATCTTTTTTATTCCGATAAATTCTATTATGATTCAAAGATAACCTAAACACATCATTACATTTTATACAACAATTACACATTAGAAACTCCGCCCAGTGTGCATGGCTTTACATTGGTGATTCTCTATTTTATGGTCTCGTAATTATCTAACGCTACAGTGCACTTTCTGGATAGGATGGTGGATCTTTTTGCTATATCTCACTCTTCTACTCTCCCACCCATCATCACGAAAATTTACTCCAGACCGAGCGGTACAAAAAGGAACATTCATAACCCACTGCCTCTGAACCTATCTTGCTACTCTCCCATGCAAACCACACATACTTAAATTACATGAAATACATCACACTGCCAACATAGAATACGTCACAAAGAATAGTCACATCGTTAGAATCACTTCACTTTCAACTTTCCCACTTCAATTAGTATTCATCCCAGTTTCAAACGACACTGCCCCACTTCGTAACTTTTCTTTCCTACTACGAACTCTGGAGGATATATGCACGTTTTCCTGTGCAACGCAAGCCAAGTGGCGTTGCTGGATAGACGGCTGACTCACCTTGCTTCTCTCTAAGAGTGTTAGAGTTTGAATCAAGCGTCACACGGAAACATAACACGCAAAGCAATATTAAGATCATATTCGTCACACACGCGGGTCCTCAACTGATACCTTGGACGAGTACTTCTCTTTAACCTTTGACTCATACACAGATTGAGACTCACTCAGTACTCACCACGTGGAAGTGCTTGTCTCTAATTTCAAGTCCTGCACACGCCATCTCTTAAATATTTCCAACTTATAGTACACACGCCAGTAATTCAGCTTAACTTTAGCACTCGGAAGTATTTCAACTTAGTACTAGCAAGTATTTCAACTTATTGCTACATGTGGTTTCATTGTGACCGTTGGTCACTTCCGAACATTACTACGATCCAATTAATATTACCTGCCTGTCATTTAATCCCCCCCCCCCTAAAGTTCCTGAAATAGAGGTATAATTACTCTAAACTACTCTTAAGTATTTCACATGCATACCATTCTCTCCACTTTTTTGTCTTTATGGAGCACACCTAAGACAGGTCTTACCAACACAAGATCCACCGCCAGAGTGCTGAAACATGGCCGTTCTTCAGGTCATCTCGCACCTCCGCCGAGGTGGGGGACCGCCATGCTACCGTATTGGTCAGCCACATTTCAGGTGCTCAAAGCTCAGGTAAATTTCATCTCTTTGGTTCCACCAAAGTTGACCAAAGGAACGTCTCAAAAATGATCATATATTGCACATTCACTATCTGCGGTTTAGCAGACGACCATACATTCATTCATTTCACAGATCTCACCAAATTGGATGTAGGGATTTATTTTATGGGAGTGCACATGTGATCAATTAAATAAATAAATTGTCCTTCTTTCCTACACTGGTATCCGGCTTCGGTGAATTAAGTGAATTTGAGTTATTATTACAAAAAATATGTTGTTCTGACAAGAATAACAAAGAATGTTATACCTATTTTCAATGTCGGGCAGTACTGTACTCTTTCAATCGTATACTCAGCAATATTGGGCCTGTAATGCGACAACTACGTATCCCAGCCCCTAGACAACGAAACCAGCCAAAACTTTTAATATTGCAACTCTGAGTCGGAGGGTACGTAGTTGAGGGTCACCAACATCTTTTCATTTCATTCATATTGTTTGCAAATCCGCACACCACATTCACATTGTTGGGTGTTTCGTTACACAAGAGGACACAATGAGTGAGCATGGTGTGACCAATGCATAGACAGCATAAGACAGTGGACTCCTTCTCAGAGAGGCAGGAGGAAGAGAGCCAAATCGCAGTAGACTCCTTGATTGTGCAGAGTTTATTACTGAGAGCAGTAGCGCACCAGATGTCATTCCACTTCCGGGAAAAGAGATTTGACATACATCCGCATATTCGCAGCTATAACCATGAAAGAGAATGGGGGGGGGGGGGTTATTATCTGCTTGTCTAGCTATTCCCTTGGATGCCCACGTGACTTAGGATCCAGAGAAAGACAAGTGAGCAGGTGGCATGGCCAAGGCCAGAGAGAAAGTCATGGATAGCAGAGACCAAAGGGTGACAACAGTCGAACCTGTCGACAGCATGCAGACTGCTCATTGAGTCTGTACATATTAAAACACTGTGGAGGGAGGCCTGAGTAACAAAATGGGGTGCCCTGGTAATCACTACCTGCTGTGCTGTAAACACATTACATGATTCCAGCAATAAATGTTGTTTGAAGCCAGTAGGAAATGTGAAAGCATATCCTGCTTTATCTATTGTGTTGGAACCATCAGGGTAGAAGATTGGTAGCGTCCTGGAATTCTGCAGCGATGGAATATACAAGACGCTGGAAGACCATAGGGGTCACAGAGATCTTAGAACCCTGGAGTAGATCGGTCCTAATCCATCCAAGGGGGCTTGTGAGAATAGTGGAGATGGTGATCCCGATAAGGGGAAGTGAGATGCATTCCAACTGGCAATCCCACCCATGGGCGGTGATAAGGAGGGAGGTGTCCCTTGTTTTCAAAACGACAGGGTACACATGATGGTTAGAGAATCTGCAAATGGCCATTGCATAAGAATCCAGGGTTTGGCTCTGTCGTAGTTGAGAAGGGGAATCCCTGCTTCTGTGTGGAGACTGTCAATGGGACTAGTGAAAAAGGCACCAGTAGCCAGAAGCACACCCCACCCCCGCACCCCCAGTGGTGAACACGGTCAGGTATTTTCAGAATGGAAGGAGCCGCTGAGCTATAAACCTATCATAATCTAATCAGGACTAGATCATATCTGGGTAAGCATAGAGAAGAGTAGCATGCTCTGCATCTCAAGATTTGTAGGCCAGGAGGCAGAGAGCATTAAGCTTTCAAATGAATGTAGTGTTCAGAAGGCGATTATGGGGCAGCCATGTCAGCTTTTTATCAAAAATAACGCCCAAGAAGCGGGGCTGTGCTACAACATTAATGACCTGGATCGGGGTGCACTGTGGGTCGACGATAAAAATGCATAACCCGTGGTTTGAAGGGAGAAAACAATAAGCCATGGGAGACAGTCCACGCAGAGGCCTATTGGATAACGACTTGGAGCCGGTGCTTAGCAGGCACTACCGAGTGGGAGCTGCACCAGAAGTAAAAATCATTGACATACAAAGCCATGATAACCAGAGACCCAACAGAGGTTACAAGCCCATTGACAGCTATGAGGGAGAGTGTGACACTTAACACAGAATCCGAGGGGTTCTGAGTGAATTGCCAACTCGAACCTGGAAGAGCCAGTGGGATTAAAGATCATGGATAAAAATCAGTAGGGGGCCGCAAAAGCCCCAGGCATGCAGGATAACTAAAATGTGATGGCACCAAGCCATCTCGTATGCCATATGTAGGTCAAAGACGACCGCGACAGGGCACTGGCCGTTAATGAAGCATTGTCGGATTGCAGTTTCCAATCTGAGTAAACCGTCAGTTGGAGATCGTCCTTCCTGGAAGCAACACCAAAACGGGGACAAAAGGCAGTGTCCGCAGCTCGTGGTCGTGCGGTAGCGTTCTCGCTTCCCGCGCCCGGGTTCCCGGGTTCGATTCCCGGCGGGGTCAGGGATTTTCTCTGCCTCGTGATGACTGGGTGTTGTGTGATGTCCTTCAGTTAGTTAGGTTTAAGTAGTTCTAAGTTCTAGGGGACTGATGACCATAGATGTTAAGTCCCATAGTGCTCAGAGCCATTTTTGAACAAAAGGCCGCAAGATTCAAGTACCCAACATAACTGGAAGCTAACCATCCTCTCCAGCAGTTTACAAAGTACATTTGTCAGGTTAAATGGACAGTAGCTGTCGAGAGAAGTTGCGCTTTTTCCCGGCTTAAGGATGGCGGTAATTATACTGTCTCGCCATTGCGAGGGGACGGTAGCTGTGTGCCAAATGCGGTTGAAGACCCTCAGTAAATGTTGCCTCTGCTTAACCTCCAAGTATTGGATCATCTGGTTGTGGATGGAATCCGGGTCTGAGGTCATGTCAAGTGAAGAGGTAAGAGCCTGCAAGAATTCCCATTCAGTGAAGGGTTGGTTATAGGGTTCCATTTGTTGGGGGTCGAAACAGAGGAAGGTCTGTTCAACTCTGCGTGTCTGCTGAATAAAGGTAGCAGGATAAGTTAAGAACGCCAATGCTGTAGCAAAGTGTGGTGCGAGGTGTTCTGCAAGGACCATTGGATCAGTACGCAGAGCTCATTGGATGATAAGGCCATGGACTATTGACTGTCGCTGGCGATCCAGAAGCCTTCGGAGCTTGGACCAAACCTGCGATGAAGTAGCATATGTCTCCAGGGAGGAAAAAATAGCTCTCCCAGTATTCCTTTTTACGCTGTTTAGTAAGTTTTAGCATCGAGATGGTTGAAAGCGAGGAGACTGGTCTGTGAAATCACAGCAGCCCCTGTCGGCGGTCCTGGATAGCGACTGCTATGTCCTTGGTCCAGCACAGTACTAGTCGACAATAAGGGGACAGCAGTGTCAGCAGCATGAAGAACAGTGGCAGAGACACCCTGTACGACTGCATCAATTCAGTTCAAGAGAGAGAGGTGTCTAAGTGCACAGCAGATGTATATCAAGGCCAAATGGTCCGGCAGAATGCCCAGCATGGGGGTCTGTCTCCCTGCCAGTGGCAGGGGATTGATAGAATCACCAGAAAGTGGCCAGTGTCACAAAAGTCATCATGGGGTGACGAATGTAGGGAATGTGAGATTGATAGCAGTAAAGGTTCCATGAGTGGCACTGAAGTGGGTAGGGGAACTGTCATTGAGGAGACTCAAATCGAAGTCTGCAATAAACTGGTCGATTGGAAGACCCATACCCATCGAAGTGACACTGCTTCAACGGTGTTGGTGTGCATTGAAGTCCCTGAGGAGGAGAAGTGGGGGCGAGAGTTCTTGTATGAAGGTTAACAGTCCAGCACAAGGAAGTGGCCTACCTGGTGTGAGTTACTTGCACTCTAACCACTATTGCTTCCTCGTTGATATGAAGGAGGATCCAAACACTAGTGACATCGGTGCGAACCAAAATGCAGACGCTATCCTGGGGTCGGCACAGCTCCAACAGAACATCCGACAACCATGAAATGTTGTTCATCACGGAAGTGTGTTTCTTGGAGAGCAAGACAAAACACAGAGCAGGAGGAAACGAGGCGTTATATTTCCAGTAGCTGATAGTAATAACCTTTACAATTCCATCGGATTATTGTGCGGTGAGTGTCCACGTTATGCATAAAGAAGCCATGGGCAGGTCATGTCACTCGGTCAGTGATCGTTAGCAATGGGTGTGGGGTGGTATCCATAAAAACTGGGTAGATTTGGAATGAGGAGGAGGCTGCGAAGCTTCCTGGAAAACTGGGGAAGCCTCGTCCTCTTCTCCCTGAGGGGAAGGGAGGAGACGTTATCAGCAAGGGAATAAGTGGCAGTAATGTCGGGATCGAACAGAGAGTGAGTGGCTTGGGGGCCCTCTAAGTATGGGTCTCTCGTCCGACAAGAGGGCGCAAGCTCCCTATCCTGAGAAGCCAAGGAGGGATGTTCCCCGAGGGAGCCACAACCCTTGCAGTCAGAGAAGAGGATGTCTTCCACAGCCGAGGAGGAGGTGGAGAAGGAGGAGGAGTAGCTCCTGGAGGGGAAGGGACAGGAGCCGCAGAGGTAGAAGAAAGGGGAGGGGGACAGAATGCTGGTAAGGGAGAGGGACGACGAGGAGAAAATGTAACAGAGGCAAAGACAAAGGAGAGATTTACATGGCGTCAAACATCTTCCAGGGCTCAACGTACCTGAGACAGTCCACAATCTTTATTACCTGAATTCTTTTTTCCCTCGTGGACACTAAATGGTTCAAATGGCTCTGAGCACTATGGGACTTAACATCTGAGGTCATCAGTCCCCTAGAACTTAGAACTACTTAAACCTAACTAACCTAAGGACATCACAGACATCCATGCCCGAAGGAGGATTCGAACCTACGACCGTAGAGGTCGCGCGGTTCCAGACTGTAAGGCCTAGGACCGCTCGGCCACTCCGGCCGGCCTCGTGGACACTTCAGTGAGTGGGAGGAGCGCAGACCAAAGCATCATACAATGTAGGCTTTCGCGGCCGGTATTATCTTCACTTAATTTTCACTTAAAGCGGCACTGTACGTCGGAGGTTGTCTCCCACAGTCGGAGGCGAAACGTCAGGGTCGAGTTTTAAACATCGACCACGGCCTATCAGTCCGGAAGTTTTAAGTGAAGGCACACCAAAGCAGCTTACACAGTTAAGCGGTTGATTGCAAGGGCTCCCCACTGGAAGAGAACAGCCACAGTCACCACAGATAGGAGTGGCATCACATCACGAGGACATGTGGCAGAACTTGAGGGAGCAGAAGCAATGCATAAGAGGTGGAAAGTATGGTTCACGTTGCGTCTTTAAACTATTACCTTGAACTTCTTGGGGAGGGTGTCCCCTCAAATGCCACGATGAGAGTGCCAGTGTCTACAAGATGGTCCTTAGGGCTCCTCTGGACATGCTGGACGCCACGTCGTTTCAGATTAGCCCTTAGTTCAATATTATGGAGAAGGTCCCTATGGAACATTTCATCCTGTACCATGCTGAGTGACTTTCGTGAGGAGCAATACTCACTAGAATGTCTCCTAAATGGTCGCAGACGCAGAGAGAGGCCGACTAACCGCCAGAAGTTGTCTTTATAGGGAGGAAGCCAGATCTCATCTTGCCTAAAGACTGAAATTCACCGAACTTATCCTCAGTATGCTCCACAGAGAAAGGTAGAAAGGGGGTTTGGCGGCGACAAAAAACTCTGTCAGTCCTGGTACAGACTAGGAACCACTGAAAGAGTTTCGCCCCAAGCTGGTGGGTCTGGCAGCCGAGGGAAGGCACAAACAGGAACTGAGACAGAACTGTGTCGAGGAAGAGACGCGGCCGCAGAAGAGCGGCCAGCGAATTAATACGTTTAGTGTGCCAGACATCCGCTCTGGTACCACCCACTCCAAACAGTGGCTCGCCTTGTGGGTGCCACCCAGCCACACCAACGGCCGCATGGCAGGATGGTTGTTGCCAGGATTTCTGATGCCCCAAAAAGATTGTCAACCACTCCTACGCTTGCAGAACGCATTCACAGCGCAGGTAGAATCAGTGTGATATCTGTGGTTTCAGGGGCTCAGCGAGATGGGTACATCACAGTCCCAACATATGGATTGTCTACTGAGCTGGTGACCTAGCAAGGCGAAAGTGCTTTGGTGGGGAGGGAGGGGCACGTGGGAGAAGGAAGACGGAGAGGAGGAGGGGGAGAGGAACCCACGCCAAAGACGCTGGGGATGAAGTTTCTCCCCATGTGGCTCACACTTCAGATTTCAAATTGAAGGTGGAGCTCAAACTCCTGTGGGGCACCAAAAAGGAACAAGCCATAAAGGAGGAGTAAAACCAACCAACCAAAACCGCAATACTATGCAAAGGTATGAGGATAGCCGGGCCGACATAAGAACACCAAGAGAGTGAATGAAGGGGCAGGGGGAAAGGAACAAGGACAGGGAAGGAGAAGGAAGGGAGAGTAAAGCAGACCGGAAAAGAATAAAGGGTGCAATAGCTCGGGGATCCGTGTGCGCCACACACACACTCACAAAAGAGCTGTGGGCCCCTGGCGGTTGCGGGAGGTGTATCATCAGAAGTGCCCAAGGGAAGGGTGGTAGGACTGATGTTGTTGTCAACGTGCATATATTATTTGGGGTACAGGGTGGGCAGCAATCTACGGTTCTTTGCTGATGATGCTGTGATCTACGGTAAAGTGTCGAATTGAAGTGATGTAGATGACTTTGATAAAATTCCTAGTTGGCGTGTCGAATGGCAGCTAGCTTTAAATGTAGAAAAATCTAAGTTAACGCGGATGTATAGGAAAAAAGAACTAGTAGTGTTCGGGCACAGCATTATTAGTGTCTTACTTGAAGCAGTCACGTCGTTCAATTATCTGGGAGTAACGTTGAAAAGCGATATGAAATGGAACGAGCATGTGAGGACTGTGGCAGGGAAGACGAATGGTCGACTTCGGTTTATTGGGAGAATTTTGGGAAAGTGTGGTTCACCTGTAAAGGAGACCACTTCATGGGCTCTACTGCAACCTATTCTTGAGTACTGATCGAGTGTATGGATCCGCTCCGGGTCGGATTGAAGGAAGACCTCGAAGCAATTCAGAGACTGGTTGCTAGATTTGTTACTGTTAGGATCGAACAGCACGTGTTACGGAGATGCTTCGGGAACTCAAAAAGGAAACCCCGAAGGAAGGTAACGCTGTTTACGATGGACACAGATGAGAAAAATTAGAGAATCGGCATTTGAAGCCGACTGCTGAACGATTCTATTGCTGCCAGGATACACTGCGCTTTAGGTCCACGATGAAAACATACTAGACATTAGGGCTCATATGGAGGCATATAGATAGTCGTTTCTGCTTCGCTGTTTGCAAGTGGAACACGAAAAGAAATGACAAGTAGTGGTACAAAGTACTCTCCTCAACGCATCGTACGGTGGGTTACGAAGTATCTGTGTAGATGTAGAGGCTACAGAAACTGGTGTTTGTGCGTTTTAAAGGATGTTCGATACAATTTACAGTAGTGACCTACTACGTTACGCAGATCAGATTGTGTGCGACATAGTTTACAGTGATTTCAAGGGAAGTAACAGTGCTATAGAATTGGAAGATGTAAGATAACGAAATTTCAAACAAAGAGTCGACTTGACGGTCATATCAAGCTGCGGAATTGGCCGAAAAAAATGGGGCACGAACGCATCGAATCGTTCCGAAAGCAATCTGTTTTCAGCTCAGACCATTCAGGACATGATGAGGAAATGTATACGAAAGGAATACTGTACCAAGAGAGTTGTATCAATATGAACTAACAACAATAGTTTAACGCATTTCTGTTAAACTACGTCGGCTGTTAATCTGATTGGTAAATTGGCTGGAAAGTTATTTATTGTATTAGAAGTTGAAGATGCCTGCCCCTTAAAATTATTTTCCGTGGTCAAGATCTTGCAAGTTCAGTAGAGAATATTTACGTCACAGCAAGCGACAGTGAGGAATTGGGAGTAAGAGAACTACAAATAAGGTAAGAGCATTGCTTTTGACCAATAGATGGTCAAAATAAGTTTCCTGGTTTGTGTATAAAGATCATACTCCTTTAGAGCAAACCTGAAAAATATGTTACTTGTAGTTCGTACTACCTGGAACCACTGGACAAATTCAGCCTATGATTGATTTTTTTTTCCGTGCCTATAAAACATTATAACGCTATCTGCGGCTACGCCTTAAAGGGTAGACAGTTCCACGATAAGCTCCAGGACGGGTTGTTTCGTATCGTTTTCATGCCATCACATTCAATCAGTCATCTCCTTGTTACTTTAATGTTATTTTATATTTATTCTTTAAGGGTGGACACCAGCTGAACGTACTGCACGGTTTGCAACTCCCAAAGATGTATAATCACTGCGGCGTGCCATTTTTCAGTTTCTGTTCACGGTGCAAGTTATTGTTTTGTTTGGATCATTTCTTGAATGTTGAAAATGTCCATTTTGTGAAGTGTAATGCATACGTCTCACAGAAGGTTGACATCTACACCTCCCGGACACTAATTTTCTGACCTGATGCACATGGTGAGTCATTAGCAGCTAATATTTTTCCTGTCATAATATTTCTCCTGTCATAATACTTCTCCTGCCATAAATGTTAACACAGTTCCATTAAATGAGTCTTACTATAGACTGCACTTGCGACCCTTGCCAGTCAGGGAGGTAAACTATTTTAAGAGATCATTACTATCATCGTAATTCTGTAAGACTTTAACAGTAATTATACATAATATCTGGAGTTTTTTGAATAGTACCATTAAAGCATTAATTCACCTCGAGGAAGTTACAGCTTGCGAAACGAATATATGAACAACGTCTTCACATAGCTCAACCTCCTATACTTGTGTTCGTCGATAAGCAAGAAATAAACAAACTGCAGCCAACAGTGCGGTTACCTTATGTGAAAAATTTTACTGAGCGAATAGGCAAACACCTTCGGGGTGCAGCCTGTCTTTTTTAGTGGTCGTAGAATGCAGGACGTGCTAGGGTTCTCTAAGGACAAGGTGGATGCGTTACACACTGCAGGCGTTTACAAGGTGGAGTGCGAATGTGGAGAGACATACATCGGCGAGACTAGAAGGCCAATAGCAACGCGTATTCGGGAACACGAGCGCTATATTCGTCTAGGGCAACACAACAAATCTGCAGTGGCAGAACATCAGCAAGACTGCGGAAAAGAAATAAAATTCGGCGAAGCCAGCGTGTTGGCCAAGCAGCCGGTTATGACGAAACTCGAAATCAGAGAGACTATCGAAATACTTAAACACCCTAATAACATGAACAGGGAGTATGAACTCAGGTTTGGCCCATCTTGGCTGCCAGCAATCTGAGCCCAACAGACCGCACTGTCAACACGAGGCACGACCACTATCGGCGAGTAACTGCCGCCGCGCGGCCGCCGTCCAGCATTTGGTAAACGGGAGCCAACTTCTAATTCGAAGGTGACCACCAATCATGGCACATAACAGAAGAGCCAATAGACAACAGAGGTTACGTTCTCCCTCCACCGAAATACCTATTAAAATAATGTTCCCTCTCCTTCTTTCTTTAATTGACCAATGAAACTAACTACCTTCTTAAGAGTATGACGTAATGGCATGCGCAGTGAGCAGAAACAACAAAACATAAGGGACACTGCATAGCTAGAACGCATCATTAGACCCAGAAGGAGGACGCTGCAACCGTGGCCAAAACATTGGTTTTTCTCCAGCAGTAATAGTTTTACACATTATGACGCCTTACCATACCCAGAAAACTTTTATGTTTTTGTTCCATAGTTTAGTTTCTCAACAATGATCGTGATGTTGGGCGATTGGGTAAACCCTGGGTGCACTGAGGTGCAACGGTCTCAGAAATATTGGACATCACTGCTTTGTAAGATATACAATGTGAAGCTGCGGCCATCGCAATATCTTCAGATAATGTTAGAACACTTTCCTTCATAATCAATAGTTACTGATACTCAAAAACACTATAATAACTTTTGACAATGTTTTGTTTTCAGTAATTCTGCATTATGCTGAGACAGACCATCCTGTTAATGTGTATTTTTCCATAAATTCTTTTTTTGCTTGTCCATAATATGAAACCCTTGGTTCAAACGCGTTTTTACAAGCATGTATCGCTTTACGTTTCACCTCATTCTTCTCCTTCATCCCTCGTTACCGATGTTTCCGTCTCCCCTGTGCCAGAGTTTTAGCAAACTTATTCGATTCAACTTTGCGGCTGTATGCCCTTTCTGTTGCAGCCAACGGCAGTTTCCTAAGGGAGCAAAGTCAGGTTCTCCACCTTTCTGTGAACCGTGTAACCTTTGTCCTGTGTGTGATCGTGTTTTAACTGCTTGTGTATCTTATTTTCTGAGAAGGAAAGTGGGGACCAGCTCGGCATTCGCCAAAACGAGCATGGAAAACCATCTACAAACCACACTCAGTCTGGGATTGTGCACAAGCAACGGACTGACTTACCTTGTCTCTTTAGCTTGTGCACTGCACGCTACGCTCTCTGAGAAGGTAGCTTTCCCTAATTTACTGTTCTTAGGAAATATATGAAACTTAATGCCTAACGAGTTTCGTTGCCTGCAGTGGTTGTTACGAAACGCTATAGCACAGCACACTTCTTGAAATGTATAATGGTAGTGACACACCAAAATCACGATAATAATCCGTTGTAGTTGCCACATATTTTATTACAATCAGAAGCATTATAAAATCACAATGACAATAATATAGGAGACTGCCTTACAAGGCCAGATCACTTTGACAAATAACAAATAAATTTCTTTAAGTGGAACAAGATCCATAAAACTTGAAATTTGAATATGAGTAGGTAAATATACTCAGGTAAAGCTTTACTTAAATAGTACAAGTGTCCATACAATTCCCATCAGAACTCTCATTACTTCCAATCAATTGAGGAACAGATTAAGGGTAAAAACACAGATCTTTAAAGGTTTGGCTAGTCAACTTTCGTACACAAAACTATATACAAATAACTAAAACAATTAAGGAGGTGCATTAATTTTGACCAAACCAATCTTCAAATTTACTTACTCAGCTGATTAAACAACAATATTCTTACAATGATTACAACTAGAACATGACCATACGACAATACCCCTAAAATGCGGTTGCTTCAGTATTGCGTATGAATTAGCGATAGACGCGAGTAGACCAACGATTCAAATCATAACGAGAGATCCACGAGACAGGAAATGATATAGAAATGTACTCAACTTTGCATTGCAATTGAACATCATATGCTATAATTATCCACCGGAAAGATGGAATCACACAACAGTGACAACATAACCCAAGATGTAAAGGAAAGGACAGGGCTTCAAATATCTCTCTGCCCCCTTGGTGCTCTGCTCCCAGTATGTTCGCGTCGACCGCTGCCAATTATCTATAACACACACACATCAACGGCAGACAATATTCTGAGACTTAATCTACACAAATTTATCTGGAGAACAGGTGATCAATACAACTGAATAGAAACAAATTAGCTGCCGTGAGTTACTTGGCCAGTGCCAGCCCTTAAACTTTGATTAATAAGTTCGCTAAAAATCGTGCCCTAAAGTTAAGATGACAAGAATGATCCCGGCGCACACTTACACGCCAAACTACCAAATGAACTACAAGGTAGAATAGAGGACGTATCTCGGCGTGTCTCGAAACGCCAGAGCCAGACTTACTCACTACTCGCTGCTCTTCTAGCTACGTCTTTAACCACGCTTCATGTCGGTTGGTTGGGCGTAGCCACACTTCCTCAACTGCCGTCAGGATAGTTAGTCACGACACCGAGGTAAGTGATAAACAGCTAAAACAATTCCAAAGGATATTTAGTACACTAGCATACTCAATTAAGCCGCACGCAACTCAGCGAAGCAACTCAGCGACTCCAATTCAATCGGCCGGCATAGCTTATAACAGAGTAGAAGGAGCTTGTCCTTCCGACCTCTAGGAAACCCAAATCACCATGGGCGGTGGATCTGCCCTTACGACTCAACACGCCGTAGCCGCTGGCCCCGCTCCTACGTTGTCCCACTTGTCCTATAGCCGTCCTGCCTACTTACACAGTCCCACGTGACTCTCGCTCACCGCGATCGCGACACGCCTCCCCAGCAGAGCGACGCGCTGCCGTTAAATCCGCGCCGCCAAAGATGAGCAGAAAACAAATAAGCAACGAAGTCGACTCAAAGGTCAAAATGACGATCGACGGAAACTGGCGTCAAAAACGTACCAACTCACTTATTTTCGACCGAAAAAGTTAAAAACATATACTCAGGCCTTCCTGAATATAGTGATAACTGCAGCATAATTCCACACTTCCTAATCAATCGCCGGCCGCTGTGGCAGAGCGGTTCTAGGCGCTTCAGTCCGGAACCGCGCTGCTGCTACAGTCGCGGGTTCAAATCCTGCCTCAGGCATGGACGTCTGTGATGTCCTTAGTTTAGTTAGGTTTACGTAGTTCTAAGTCTAGGGGACTGATGACCTCAGATGTTAAGTCCCGTAGTATTTAGAGCCATTTGAACCATTTTTTTGATTAATCAAACACGGGTGATGCTCTTGTATATACAGATTTAAGAACCACAGTATATTTCAGCGAATTGCAGGAACACCCGCGGTGGGTCGAACCTGATGCACGGATTGACCGAATGAAGAATTAATGTATGACTACACGACTACAGAATCGGATCAGTAAACTGCTACCTCCAGTAAACAGCTCGTATTCATTCTAAAACGCAATAACAACACCATAGTGTACGGTAGTGGCGGGCTACAGAGCTGTGGCAGGGTCGGCTGTGATGTAAGCTTCGCAGCTTGCTACTGCCGACATACCCCGTGATCCGTACCGCGTACTCTGGCAACCGCAGTTGTCTCTATTGATCTGGATGCTGCTAGTCTTTTTATATGTGGTATCGCAGACAATACGGCCTCGTTGTCTTTGAACGATCGCAAAGTACTTTGGGACACAAAGAACAGCATTAAAAGTGCTCTAATACTTTCGCGCTAAACGCCGGAAAATAAACTGGAAGAATCGCTTGCGGCTACTGCTAACGACTTTCCCTCCCACTCGGCCCCTTGCCTTCTCTTTCCCTCCCTGCCGCGAGCCCTACGTTAACTTTAATGATAGTAGGGAGGAATTTCCGCCTGTAGGTCGATAAAGAACGGTAATTGCCCATAAGATGCATTCTTCTCCAGCCCTGGATTTGTCCCCTTGTCCCCCCAACTATGCGACGTCAGTCGAAGGGGAATGGTCAGCAGTGGCGAGGCGAGGAAGACAGAGGGGAAGGAAAACAGCGGGGACTGCTAATTTGGCAACTAATGCCGCCGACCGGGATCCACGTACTTAGACACTGCAATAGACTGAGTTACGTTGGCGAGCGACGTCACGGGGAATTTTAATTAAACAGAGAATTCCCGGGAACTACGATGGTAGACGTGGTGGATCTTATTGACGACGTCAGGGGCATTTCCTTCATTGTCCCTCTGCAGACACGTCAGGGATCATATTGCCAGTTTCCTCTGAGCATCACGCAGTCTTTTCAGTAGACTAAATAGCCAACTGCCAAAGACAATATAATGGATTTTTGTAATCCATGCACACTGGCTAGGAGACAATAATCTTTACGGATGCTGCAACTAGGTTAGATGTTTTACATACGTTAGGAGATAATCATCCATGTCTTCACCTTCAATGCTTCTTTGACAAATTTCTTGAACCAGTCACGAAGGAAAGTAATTAAAAAGAAACATCCCTGATGAAGAGCTGGCGGATATTGGCAAAATATGTAACATAGTAAGCTTTAAGTGTAAATTTGTGCGTATCGTAAGACTTAAGTAGCATCAGGGCATTCAGTATACTGAAGGTAGGAAATATGAAACGTATTATGCATTATCTGGGGAATTTCCTGTATGAACTATGCAAATCAGGAGTGTGCTTTTCTTAAGGGGCTCCGGAAAGCCTTATCTTTCTAATGTTAAAATATCGCTTATAAATTACATGTTTTGTCAGAAAGTATTTTAACTAGGAAGTTCAAATTTTTACAGGTTATTTATTGGAGTTTCTGCAACAACTTAACCCAGAGGTTTCTAAAAATTTGAATTCAGTTGTTACAGATTAATTTTTTCCATTGTAATCAAAATTCGTTACTCTTTTCATACGCCCGCTAAATCCGCTGGGCAGAACAGGTAATTAGGATTGTGGACAGGGCCAAATAAGGTTGGAGTCAGTTTCACCTTCTAATTGTAATTTAATAACACATTTACAACCAAAGTGACACATAGCCGAACAATTAACCATTACCAAATGCAACTCTTTCACTGCTGAAGGCCCCCAAACAAGAAATCTTAAAAAATCAACATGATAAAAATGCAGTTAAAACAGCGAATAAAATAATTATAAAAAACATATATCACAGCTAGGTGGAAAGCCTCAAGGCAAAGTAGATAGAACGAACATATGCAAGGTGCAATACAAATGGCTGAAGGCCACAATTAAATTTAAAAATTTTAAATATATACTACCACTATCTTTTAAAGACAGAATGCCGCAATGTTTAAGCTTGAAAGATAACTTTATTCTTAAAGTTGCAAGTCTGATAGCCCACAATTAGTTTTCCAAAATTTTTAAAAATATAACCACCAGCCTTAAATTTTAAATAGCGGAAAACAGATAATTAAACACCGGTGACAAAGACAATAAAGACAACGGCACTCAGAAGCCTCCAGAAGGTCGGTCGGCCCTCGTTCACTTAGCTGAGACAGGTGGTGAGCCCAACTACACTTGATCCGAAGGAACTCATCCAGGGGACAGCCATGGAGCGACCACAACACAACGACTTGCTTACCATCAAACAGTACATAAGAACTCAAACACAAAAGGCTACGAACGTGATAATCCACAGTGATGCATGTATTAGCTGTCAAAATTACACACCATGTTGGACAGCGACAACAGGTGAGGAAAGGACGCTGACTGAAATTACGTTAATGGCCAGGGGAGGTAACCAGAATACTAACGGCCACAAGGCAGAAAGTTCCGCTGGTGCACTCGAATTGTAGTCAACCAATGCTGTTAATTGCACCATATGGCGGCTAAATTTCAGCAATAGAAACACTCGGTGTTGCTCACAGGAAAACCTCCCCAACATCGAACCACCGAAACGAACCACCAGAACATGAATGGACGTGATTTGGGTAGTTGAAACCACTACTTAACTTTGACGTCCTGGGTCGGTGAACCACGAAGCTCGTAGCGATCGGACAGCTCCACAGACGCTCCGGCACTGCACAGGGACCGTCAGCAGACCCAACAGACTGCACCGCGCGGAGATAACTTCCCTAGTCCGCAGCAACCGACGGACTTCCTGTTGGTCCGTCCGTGACTGCTGCTCCGTCGCGACTGCAATGCTGGTGCGTCTCCCAGTCACTTCCAGACACACGACAGAGTAAATACTGACTAGGACCCAACCATGCAGAGGAAACACGCCCACTGACTAAGTGACGCACCTGCACCAGGAAAGGACCGACACAAGTTCCACAAGATGGTAATTGAAGGGAGCCAGAAGCGCTCAGAGAACCAGTTACATGTCGCCCGATGAGACGACCGACCTCTCAGAGCCAATACGCCGACAACTTTAAAATAACTTGTCAATCAAAATCACACAATTACACACACACAGGCTGATAAACACTTGCACGAAGACCTGAACGATACCCAACAGTAACTAAGCACGCACGAAAAAGACAAATCGGGACTCGATGCAAACACACACAGCCGAGAAAACAGGAAGAAGTTGTGTGGAACTATGAAAAAATAAGCAAAATATACAAACTGAGTAGCCCATGCGGAAGACATGGAACATCAAGGACAGTCTGAGCTCAGGAGCGCCATGGTCCCGTGGTTAGCGTGAGCACCTGCGGAACGTGAGGTACTTCGTTCAAATCTTCCCTTGAGTGAAAATTTTACTTTCTTTATTTTCGCAAAGTTATGATCTGTTCATTCGTTCATTGACGTCTCTGTTCACTGTAATGAGTTTAGTGTCTGTGTTTTGCGACCGCTCCGCAAAGCCGTACGATTAGTGGACGAAAGGACGTGCCTCTCCAATGGGAACCGAAAACATTTGATCACAAGGTCATAGGTCAACCGATTCCTCCACAGGAAAACACGTCTGATATATTCTACACGACACTGGTGACGGCATGTGCGTCACATGACAGGAATATGTCGTCGACCCACCTAACTTGTACACTTGGCGAATGGGTAAAAAGATTCTTCTACTTTGCCCGGTTTGGGTTTTCTTGTGGATGTGATAATCACTCCCAAAAAAGTGATGAAAACATAAGAATTTGTCACATAAACTGCAACAAATGAATGCAACAGTTTCACAGTCGCACAGTTTTCCCTGTGTTCTATCAAAACATATGTTTTTAGCGTTTTCAAATTTTTCCGTGTGTTGGCCGTCAAATCCTGCATATGTCCAAGCAAATCTGAACATGTCCTGGAATTTTGCAGAGCGAAGTTGATTGTATAAAAAATTAAACTTTTCACTTGAAGGAAGACTTGAACCAAGGACCTCTCGTTCAACAGCTCCACACGCTAACCACGGGAATACGGCGCTCCTCAGCGCAAACTATCCTAGATGTTGCGTATCTTGCACCTGGACTACTCCGTTTGTATATTTTGCTTATTTTTTTCATAGTTCCACACAACTTCTTCCTGTTTTCTCGATTGATCTGCGTTCAGTTTTCCAAGGGCTATCCACTGTGCCAACTTATAACTAAATCTGAAGGGAGTGCGATGGGGAGGTTCCCTTGTCAGAGAGGGGATATATCGATACGCGCTGCTAACGCCGCTCACGGTCAGGGAAAGCAGCAGCTCAGTGACAGTAGTAATTTAAATTAACTTAGTGAGATGGAAGTACGTTAAAAACAGGGTGTAAAATACATGATGGCGGGAACATGAGCGACGCATGGCTCATCTTTCATGCCACTTTGTTTATAAATTCATCAATATACAGGTTTTTGGAAAAAAGGCTGTGTTAAGTTTGGCAGAACTGTGTACATTTCCTGAAAATTTGAAGCAAATTGATTTGGTAGATCCTGAGGAAACATGTAATTTTTATGAAAAGATAAAACTTTTCGGATTTGAGTGAAAATGTTTGGACTACCTTTCCAGAGCATTCCGTGTCCGTAGGAGGGATTATCTTCATCTTCTGCAAACTCCTCCTCCAGCTTCCTCTTTGTACTCCCACTGTTGACTCTGGCTTGTATTTCTTTTCTATTTACAACCATGTCAGCACCCCAAAGACATTCCTTGGCTAAACCAAGCATCGTTCGTACCATATTGAAACCTATCTTCATTCCCGTAATTCGAAATACTTTGCACCTTACAACGTTGCTGTCATTGGAAGTAGCAACATCACCATAAACACCAAAGCGAAGTGTTTGTATTCCAACAAACACAGTCCTGGGTATTCTTGACCATATAACACTATCTACACTCTCATTAAGGCTTTGAATTTTTCTATGAACACACTGTTTCGACAGTTCTGGTGCTCCTAAGTCTCTGAAAACGGGTTTTGTCACCTTTCTTACCGTATCAGGCACACTATGAGTGTTCGCTTCACCAAATAGCAATACATTGTTGTACTTACACCAACTGTTTCCTCCTTTGGGACAGAAGTAATGATAGGGACTTTCATCCATTGAAAAATTATGAAAAGAAAAGAGCCCGAACTTCTTTCTTCATTTCATTGGCACTGTGTGTGTTTTTCCTAGTAGCCATTCCATAATAGTTTTGTATTTGATCAATTAAACTATCACATAACATTCCCTTCCCATCCAACCCTTTACCATGAATGAGTTTTGATTTTTGTACGAAGTGTTTAGTCGCCGAAGTCCTGATCTTATTCGTTTCTCTACTTGTCCAGTACACTAGAATTTCTGCACTACAAAATCATCACCATAGAGCTTCAATCCTGAATATGTTTGAAACTTTTAGAATCACCGTCTCCGAGATAATTCACATATCGCACTTCGTTACACGCAACATAACGTTGAAATATGCTATCAAACCAGTTACTTCCATTGTTCCACTAGTGGCACTAAAGTTAGCTGTGCAGTTATTTTCATGAGTATCTTTATTTTTTTGTGGACGCCTACAATATTTATATATTGTCACGTAGAGGAAGGTGTAAGTAGATGAATGACGAACACTAACTTCACTTAACGAAGGTTTATTCAACACTTGCACATACAAGAGCGTGGAGCGAACTCCCTCCTGCTGGAACACATACTGTATATATAGCGCTACAGAACATTCCAGTACAATGATTCTTTTCATTTGTGGATACTTGTAAAATCTACTAGAACCGAATATAGAAATTAAAATTTCGCGGTTCACGTGAGTTCTGAAATCACTACCGTCCATGCCACAATCTAGTATCATAACCACTATACTACTGCGACTGCGCTGCTCGGCTACTACTGCAACATTGTTCCCTCGTGAAGGGAACAGCGTCTCAGTGTTTCGTCCTCCTAGTCCGGGAACGAGTCATCGGTCCTGCATACTCAGACTCCCGCTGACTGATATTCGCCTTAGCGGTGATCTTCTTAGAACTTCCCTTGCCGCTACGTTTTTCGTTGTCTTTCTGTGTGTTGCCTGTCGCTGGAGCTTCGAATTTACCCTGGGTTGCAGGGCTTCATTCGAAGGACGTGGACCGTATCTCTGATCTTTCGTCGTCTTGTGTCGGGGTCAAAATCTTTAACTCGATAAGTAACATCAGACAACTGTCTTACAACCTTAAAAGGTCCAAAGTAGCACCTGAGGAGCTTCTCAGAGAGAACAACCTTCCGAACAGAAAGTATGCAAGAAGAGGACCAACACATAGCGCGGCTTCCTTTTTGCGGTGCCACAACGAGCAAGATAGCCAGAATCCTGAAGAGGCAAGGAATAAAACCAGTTTTCCGACCACTTAGGAAAATTAAGGAAATGTTGAGACCAATCAAAGATAGTCTCGGCTTAAGAGTGCCGGGAATTTATACTATTCCTTGCGAATGCGGCAAGAATTACGTGGGCCAGTCTGTAAGAACCCTTGCCGACCGCTGCATCGAGCACCAACGCCACCTGAAATACAGGTATTTGGAAAAATCAGCGGTGGCTGAACATAGCCTGCTTAACAAGCATAAGATTTTATTTGAAGAAACCAGAGTAATAGCCCACGCATCGAATTACTGGGACTCTGTGATCCGGGAAACAGTCGAAATTAGACTTAGTGATAATAACTTTAATAGAGACAACGGCTATGCACTTAGCAACACTTGGAAGAGTGCACTGGATAAAGAAAAATCGCAGAGAAAAACTTCTCGCACTTTACCTCCTGATTCAAGGGATGGCGCTGCAAGCAACGCGGAATAGCAACTACATCTATGGAAGTAGAGGGCACCACTTCACTACGCGCCATATCGCTGCTGCTATGACGTATTCCAGCCAATCAGAAGCCGTCCTTTGCATATAAAAGTGGGAACCTCGCTAGTTCACGACGGTCAAGGCTGTAGAGCAGCGTAGAAAGCTGCTGCCAGCCCGCCCCCTTCGGGGGGAATTGAAAATCAATAAAGAAAAAAAAAAATAGTTCACGACAGTCAGTTTTAGCCCTGACGACGACCATGGAGGTAGTGGTCGAAAGCTTGGAGTTTTATCCTGAATTGACGCGGCATGTACACCGAGGGATTTTTACACATCAAATACTGACGAATCGATTCCACAGACCGAACGTGAGGAGAGGAGCTAGTGTAATTGGTTAATACAAACCATAAAAAAATGCACGGAAGTATGTTTTTAACACAAACCTACGTTTTTTTAAATGGAACCCCGTTAGTTTTGTTAGCAAATCTGAACACATAACCAAATACGTAATCAGTGCCGTTTGTTGCATTGTAAAGTGTTAATTACATCCGGAGATATTGTAACCTAAAGTTGACGCTTGAGTACCACTCCTCCGCTGTTCGCTCGTGTGTATCGGAGAGTACTGAATTACGTAGGGATCCAAAGGGAACGGTGATGGACCTTAGGTACAAAAGAGACTGGAACAGCACATTACGTCCACATGCTATCACCGTTTTATTGGTCTTTTTCACTGACGCACATGTAAATTACCATGAGGGGTGAGGTACACGTACACACGTGGTTTCCGTTTTCAACTACGGAGTGGAATAGAGTGTGTCCCGACATGTCAGACCAATAGATGTTCAATGGGGTGGCCATCATTTGCTGCACGCAATTGCAATCTCTGGAGTAATGAATGTCGTACACGCCGCGGTACATCTGGTGTAATGTCGCCGCAGGCTGCCACAATACGTTGTTTCATATCCTCTGGGGTTGTAGGCACATCACGGTACACATTCTCCTTTAACGTACCCCACAGAAAGGAGTCCAGAGGTGTAAGATCAGGAGAGCGGGCTGGCCAATTTATGCGTCCTCCACGTCCTATGAAACGCCCGTCGAACATCCTGTCAAGGGTCAGCCTAGTGTTAATTGCGGAATGTGCAGGTGCGCCATCATGTTGATACCACAGACGTCGACGCGTTTCCAGTTGGACATTTTCGAGCAACGTTGGCAGATCATTCTGTAGAAACGCGGTGTATGTTGCAGCTGTTTGGGCCGCTGCAATGAAGTGAGGACCAATGAAGTGGTCGCCAATGATTCCGCACCATACATTTACAGTCCACGGTCGCTGTCGCTCTACCTGTCTGAGCCAGCGAGGATTGTCCACGGACCAGTAATGCATGTTCCGTAGATTCACTGCCCCGTGGTTTGTGAAACCCGCTTCATCGGTAAATAGGTAGAACTGCAAGGCATTCTCTGTTTATGCCCATTGACGGAATTACACTCGATGATTAAAGTCATCACCATGTAATTACTGATGAAACGGGTGAAAGCGGTGACGATGCAGTATGCGCATGACACTACTTTCACTCAGTCCACCGGCTCTCGCAATGTCCCGTGTACTCATGTGTGGGTTCGTGGCAACAGCAGCTATCACACCAACTGCACCCGCTTCTCCTGTGACGGGCCTGTTACGGACCCGTTTGCGTGCTACGACCATACATGTTGCATACACTTGGCGGTAGATGTTTTGCAATGGGCGGCACGTTGGATGCTCTCTGTCCGGGTACCATTCTGCATACACCCTGCAGGCTTCAGCTGCATTTCGTCGACACTCGCCGTAGATGAGTATCATCTCCGCCTTTCCAGAGTTCGAATACACCATAGTCACAGTTCCCACAACACTACACTATCATAGACGTCTGGTAACACGGTGTACTACAGTTGGTCTGCGTGCGGAGACGAATGCAGAATAACAAGAGCAGCAAGCGCTACATGCGGACACTGCGACAGCTAGACCAAACCACAACAGTGCACTACAGCCACACTCGTAAACACGGTCGTCATCGTAAACATGTCCCTGCAGATGCTGCTCGCCGACCGTGGCCCGTGTTTGTTACAAGACGCAACTGAACGTCGGAGGTTTCAAGCGTCAAATTTAGGTTACAATATCTCCGGATGTAATTAACATTTTACAATGCAACAAACGGCACTGATTACATATTTGTTTATATGTTCAGATGTGCTAACAAAACTAACGGGGCTCCATTTAAAAAAACGTAGGTTTGTGTTAAAAAACATACTTCCGTGCATTTTTGTATGGTTTGTATTATACAGTTACACTTGCCCCTCTCCTCACGTTCGGTCTGTGGAATCGGTTCGTCAGTATTTGATGCGGTTTACGAAATATATCCAGCGATAACGTTAGGTGACTCACCCTGTATATATATCAATTCATGACCTCCGTCTTTACAAATTTCCCTTTTCAGGCCGTCCAGATCGTCCGCTTATAGTAACCTCTCAAAGCTCTGGCATCTCTCTCTCTCCACATCCACCACTGCTGGCGGCTCACCTCCAACTGCCCAACGCTACGCCTACTGCCGGAACTCTGCGCAGAGTTTAGTAAGAGATTTGTGTTCGGGATGATGACGTTTGGTTTTTGGGGCGCTCAAATGCGCGGTCATCAGCGCCGTACAAACGACAATTTTTTACACAGTCCAGTTTAGCAACTGTCACGAATGGTCGTGATGAAGCGATGAAGGCCGGTCGACGTGGCCGAGCGGTTCTAGGCGCTTCAGTCTGGAACTGCGCGACCGTTGCGGTCGCAGGTTCGAATTCTGCCTCGGGCATGGATGTGTGTGATGTCCTTAGGTTAGTTAGGTTTAAGTAGTTCTAAGTTCTAGGGGACTGATGACCTCAGAAGTCCCATAGTGCTCAGAGCCATTTGAACCATTTTTTTTTTGAAGCGATGAAGACAGCACAAACATCCAGTCTCCAGGCGGAGAAAACCCCCAACCCGAACCCGGGACTCCGTGATCCAGAGGCAGTAACGCTAGCCACGAGCTGCTGACTGTATTCGGGATGTTAACGAACCCAATAGCTAACGTGCGACACTCCTGAAGCTCTATGGAACTAAGACTTCAACCATTAAATATGAAAGAATTGAAGCTCTTGAAAGCCGTGACCGGTAAGCGTGAATATTTATGATTAGTTGACGAACTTCTATACACGGTACCGTTAAGCTTTTCCTTACATTTTTAAACTTCGTTGCAGACATCATAGACAACTGCATGGATAGAGACGTGCTGTAGAAGAAAATAGTGGCTCGAATCTCGGTGCATGTGTACGAGAGGATGACGACCGCGATAATGAAGCCGCCGTTTCACGAACGCCACATTCGTCGAACACTTTCATTGCTTCAGTGGTATTTTGTCTGGAACAGAGGACGTCAGTGATGGCGAGGGCTGCTTTGACGATGTAAAATTGTCGAGTAGCACTTTGCCAGTGTCTATAATAGATCAATATAGGCAATGGGCCGTTGCCTTTTGGAAAAGTGAAAAGAGAGGCAACTTCAATGTAAGACGACGACACACACACAGTCCAATATACTTTTAATTCTGTTTTACTCTATGGACTTCCCAACTATTTGTGATGGTATTTTGTCTTTTTAGTCCGTTTCATTTCATGACGTAGACTTTACAACCTGATGACGAGAGCATTGTCTCTTGAAACGCGTCGTTAAAATGTATAAGAATCGCGGTTGAATGCTAACAGTGATAACCAGAGGGAATATATCTTTCAAAACCGTCAAAACAAGTTTTAAATTATTAAAAAAGATAAGGAATCTGTATATTTGCGATAAATACGTCGAAAATCGTGATACACATCTCCAAAATAAATAAAATCTCCTTAGATAAATTTAACAATGCATACAGCGTTAAGTTCACGATCCGCAACTTTAACGCACAGCCCTCGGGTGTTCAAGCCGTAATGGAGTTGGGCCTAAATAATTTCAAAGCATCTGCTGGATGGGTTTGTGGGTTCAAGAAGAACTACGGTATTGTGGCACGATATATAACTCATGTTACAACAACAAAAAGCCGCGTAACGAAACAGCCATAATTACTGACTGAGAAAAATTCGTCGCCGACACCAGAGATGCTATGTAAGCGGTCGGTAAACAGAGTGTTTATAATATGGATCAGAGCGAGTTTAATTTAGAAATTACGTCAGGTCTAACTTTTGAGAAAATAGGGAAAAAAGATCTCGTTACAGTCGTGCAGTCCGTCAGTAATACCACACATAATACTGCCAACGATGTAGGTGGGCACTTGCAGTCACCTCTGTTTATTGTCTTAAAAAAGCCAACCGGATCGTTTGGGCCGCGTGCCAAACAAAATTAATTTCACTCGATCGATATTGTAGTTGGCGCCTCAGCTTCGGGAAAGTGAACACGGAACACTTACAGAAGTAGTGAGAAGAGGTGTTTTATAAAATCATCCGAAATGGTAACATCATCTGTAATAGCGGACTCGTTTCCTAGTCACAAATGTTTCTCAGTGCATGAAGGACATGGTTGGTATCGAAGCGGCTACACCAGTGACCGACTAGAATACTGTGAACATCCAGTGCAATTTGTTATGTCAGAGTGCGCGTTTCCTACGTGTAGCTGGTGGCAATGATTCCTTATCTTGGAACATTTCTATTTTGTGACTGATAATTTCAGTGGAAACGAATGAGACGGTTTTACAACTTGTAGTGTAGCCTAATTTGATTTTGAATGTCATCGATATACGTTACTTTCGTTGATATGTAAAGCTGAACCTATGAAAGTGGAGTACACTTTTAAGAGTTACACTATATGGGTTGCATTTCATACCCTTACTCCCTCCTTCACTCCCATAGCTGTTTACGTTTCTCATTCTGGCGGACTCGCTGTTGTCACTTCATTGCAAAGTACTTCGCATTCGAACATTATGAGGCGACAGTGAAAGCGGGGCGCATGACGAGCAACCAGAGCGCGCGAATATTTAAAAGCTGTGCGTCAGGAGGGCATTAACTGCGTAGTATCTGTATACTGGTCTAAATTTTAGCATGACATCGATTGCTGGAGTTGATATCTACCCCATATGTGTTTTTCTCAGAGGAAAAGACGAGTTCGAGTTGCCGGCCGGTGTGGCCGAGCGGTTCTAGGCGCTTCAGCGTGGAACCGCGCTACCACTACGGTCACAGGTTCGAATCCTACCTCGGGCATGGATGTGTGTGATGTCCTTAGGTTAGTTAGGTTCAAGTAGTTCTAAGTTGTAGGGGACTAATGACCTCAGATGTTAAGTCCCATAGTGCTCAGAGCCAAATTTTTGAGTTCGAGTAGATGAAGTTCCCTTGTGAGACAGAGGATCTCTACACATAGCGATATCCTGACGCGAACCCAAGGTCCCGAAGGACATTTCCTTGTTATCACGCATCAGGAAAGGCAATTTCAACTCAAGGCAACGCAATAATCGTAGAATTCGCAGAGATGAAACCACCGGAGTTAAGCTGTTCTCGCTTCTGTTGCAATGAATATAAACATGAGAATACTACAGCTTGAAAGGCCATTCACGTTACTAAATCCATTGGACATCATATTTGAACACGCCACCATATCATCTACACTCACACCAAAATTGTCTGGAATGACTTCCAGGATCATGCGAAGGTCTGTCAGTGGCAACAGCTGCAAACCATCGCCAACCACAACAACTATTACGAAGTTCCTTTTCCTAATAAATGTTCTATCTCAAAGGACAGGTGTAATAACTTGCAATTGGTCCAGCGAATACCTATGATGCCTTACACAGGTGGAACATCAGCGCCACTGTAGAATCAACTTCTGGGGTGGGAAGCTTGGTATTACATCAGCGGTAACCTAACGAAAGGCTGTATGTCAGTTTTCCCACTTGAATTTTTCCTCGTCTTGTGGATGAGTTGCCGCTAAGAACTAGAACACTTAAGTAATACCAACACCAATCCAGTACATAATACTGCCAAATGGACTGGTTGTAGAAGAGCAATGGATTGGCCTGCTCTACCTCCTAAATTAACCCCACTGGCCTTAGTTCATTTAGGATTCATTGAAGATGCTGGCTGTCACGATATTAAAAAAAATGGTTCAAATGGCTCTGAGCACTATGGGACTTAACTTCTGAGGTCATCAGTCCCCTAGAACTTAGAACTACTTAAACCTAACCAACCTAAGGACGTCACACACATCCATGACCGAGGCAAGATTCGAACCTGCGACCGTAGCGATCGCGCGGTTCCAGACTGTAGCGCCTAGATCCGCTCGGCCACTTCGGCCGGCGTCATGATATTACTAGAACCTCACAGAACATCTTGGAATGTCTGGTGTGTCCTTTTAATTAACCACGGGACCAATGATTTCTGTCATCCAATGTGAATACCAGTGTATATATAAAATTCAGCACCTTTGAACCAAAAAAAAAGAAAAAAATTAAAAAAAAATTAAATATAGAGCGTTATTTAAAAAAGAAGTACTGCTGTTCATAGCTTCGTAACGAACAAAGATAAAAGAAAGGGAATGGTGCTGTTCAGTGTTCGCAGTTAGCTAAACAACAGTAAGATTCTTCTTCGTTTGTGCGAAATAACAAGATAAAAGCAACATTAGTTTACAACACGGCAGCGTCAACGACCCACGTAAATTAATCTGAGGAATTGAGTAAAAACTTTAATCTTTCATTTTTTGTATATGACACCTACTCTCTATGTGTGTTTATTTCACAGTGTCTTTGGAGTTTTGCTCTATAAATAATTTGTCCACTGTTTGTTTCAGTTAGTTATTATTTTATATGAAGAACGAAGAGCGTTCAATATGAAACTAATTAAATTATAACAATTGTTAATGAAGGTGGAAAATATCTTGGAATTATCCTTCATCTGAAAGCATCTCATGGGTGATATAAGTATGTGATGATAATGCTTAAGCGCAGTTGAAAGATTAAATTTTACTTACATTTCGGCGAGATACGTGCTGCTCAGAATACGTCTAAAACGTGTGTGCCCACCTATGACTCTTATAATTGAACTGTACAGTAATAACTGTATGAAATTAAAGCATAAAGCAAGTCCATTAGGTGTGCTCGGATACAACTACTGGAAAGGAAGTTGATGCTGGACGAAAGTGTCAGGTTCATATTCTAACACGACAGCTCAGTGGACTACAAATTTCTTCCTTGCGGTTTTACTTTTCGATGTAGGTTTTATAATGAATAACAGTTTGCAAATAAGCGTATTAACGGTTTTATGATGAAATGGAATGTATGTATTGTAAAGTTAAATAAATGTTACTTGTAAGCTAGTAGAAAGTAGACACTCTGGCTTTGTCAGGGCGACGCGATATTGACAGAGCATTGTGAAATGGCAGTTGCATTGTCGCTGGGGCGCAAGTGTGCCAGTAGTTCAATGCGGAGAAGAACGTAGAAGACTGCTGAGAGATACAGCCGAGTCCAGCCGCGTCTTTTTCTTTTTATTTTTTATTTATTTATTTATTTATTTATTTATTTTTGAGAAATGGTCCTAAAGCAGTGGAGGTAAAGTATGTAATGGCTCGGCGTACATATGGTGTGGTCGGGAGGAATATTTGCTTTAAATGAGCACAGTATTATTACTGCAAGAGGATGCAAATAAACATGGGCTCGATTTCATTTGTTGCGAAGCTACAAGAAGAAGAGCGTGTGCCACATATTGTCAACGAACAATGGTTTAGATTGCACCGACGGCGTATCAACCTGAAAAAAGGTCTAATCAATTACTTGGTCAGTCGTAGTTCATTTTGAGTTTGAATAACACCGAATTGCGCCAAAGTCATGACGTTCACTTTTGCCTAAGACAAAACACCTATGTAGGATCCACCCTGTCGATTACCGATGATCCGAGAGACTCGTAATAATTGAGAAACTATTACCCTGATTTAATGAAAGAAACAATAGGACACAAAATTTCAATAATTTTCAAAACTATACTTAACGCAAGTGCTTCAGTCTAGTATACAGCAACTTACACATATTTTAACGGTTTTTGTGATAATATTTACTATATAAGTGACGTATTAGTGGTTTCTTCATTCACCTCCGCCTTTCTTGTGTTGTGACCTGATATTTGTGAGTGTTTCGTATCGAGCAACGTAACCTCTTACTGTGTTTACATTCGGCGCTGACCAGTTGGAGCTGTAGCGGCGCATCGAAAGCTAAGTACTAATTAATTGTGTGGAGTGGTTTATTTAGGAACTTTAGTAGTCTTCAACCGGAGTTTCTTGTGTTTTCTGGCGAAATAATTTCTGAAGAAGCTTTTGGGAACTGTTTTCAGCTTCGTTACTGTGTCATTAGACGTTTTATTCTCTTTCTGTATTAGTGTTTTGTTATATTCACATTTGTTGTTTATTAATACTGTTAATAATAGTAGTTGCTTTCCTTGTAGAGTAAGTTTGTGATTAATGTAGTCAGGTTTTTAACATCTTCTTATTGTAGTAGCGGAACTTAGAAAAAGTAAAATTTTACCATGAGTAAGAAGTGTGGGCTTTGCCGTAGGTTCGTGGGTAGTGGATTGCGGTGTGAGACTTGTTCGAAGTATTTTCACTGGGGGGAATGCAGTGGGGAAGCCAGTGGGCATTCTGGTGAGATCCTCTCCTGGAGCTGCAGGTTATGTAGCAAGAGTAAGTTGATAGAGGAGCAGGAACGTAAGATCTGTGCCCTTCAGGTGCAGTTGAAAAACGCACAGGAGGAGCTAGATAGGATGAGGAGGGAGAAGGGGGTTGGGGAATTGGAGCTGGCTGTTGGCAAGAGATGTGCTAGGAGAAGAAGATTTTCAGATAGTTTTGCTATTGGTGTTTACAATAGATATGACCAACTGTCAGAGTCTAGTGGAGAGGAATCTCTAGTAGCTGTAGATGTAGGAAGTATGCAGCAGACCTCAGTAGGTACGGTGACTACAACAGTTGCAAAGTCGAAGGGGAAGAATAAGGTTCTGCTGTTAGGTAGTTCTCATGGCAGAGGTGTAGGCCAGCAGTTGCAGGAAGTGCTGGGGAGTGAGTACCAGGTCACCAGCTTTGTGAAGCCTAATGCAGGATTGGCTCAGGTGACTTTTAACATAGGGGGGTTATGTAGGGATTTTACTAAAGAGGATCAGGTAGTGATTGTGGGTGGGGCTGGTAATAGTATTGATAGGGATGGGGAGTATAACATAGATGGTGATCTGGAAAAGAGCCACTCAGACTGGCAACACGAATGTGCATTTCGTGGAACTGTTTCAGCGTCACGATCGGCCTCATCTTAATACAGCCGTCAGACGTAATAACATGAGACTTGGGGGTGCGCTGATGACAGAAAGCATGGGTCACATTTCAGTGGTGTCGGTGGAGTCTATCAGCAGGACGGGTTTCACTAGACATGGCCTGCACCTCAACAGGTATGGGAAGGGGAGGTTGGCAAAGCTTATAGGTGACTGCATAGGTGGGGTTGGTGGGATCACTCATGGGAAAATTCCTGCAGTAGTGGGTGTTAGAGCTGCACCTTTTTTAGATTGAAGTCAGCTGATAGGTATTCCTGCTTAAGGGAAGTCTCTCTAACAAAGGAACCACTTTTGACAAAGCTTAGGTATCCGAGTGATGAGGGAATTACTATATTTCATCAAAATATACAAGGTATTAGAGATAAAGTTAGTGAACTGCTTATAGATGTTGACTCTGAAATTATTGGTATATCTGAACACTTCTTAAATAAGGAGATAATTCAGAGGCTTCCTTTACCAGGATACAGGTTGGCTGGCAGCTTTTCCAGGAGCTCTTTGCGGTGTGGGGGAGTAGCTATGTATGTGAAAAACGGTATCCCATTTGAGTCAATTGATGTTTCAAAGTACTGTACTGAAAAGGTGTTTGAATGTTCTGCCGGTGTGGTTAAATTTAACGGAGCTAAACTTCTAACTGTTGTTATTTATAGATCCCCAGACTCCGATTTCACAACATTTTTGCTAAAGCTAGAGGAGGTTCTTGGTTCACTTTATAGGAAATACAAAAAGTTAGTTATATGTGGTGACTTCAATATTAATTGTATAAGTGATTGTGCAAGGAAGAGGATGCTGGTAGACCTCTTTAATTCATATAATCTTATGCAAACCGTATTCTTTCCAACGAGAGTGCAAGGGAACAGTAGAACAACCATAGACAACATTTTTGTTCATTCCTCATTACTAGAAGGGCATTCTGTTAGCAAAAAGGTGAATGGCCTTTCAGATCATGATGCACAAATTTTAACTCTAAAAGATTTTTGTGCTGCAACACGTGTTAAATATAGTCATCAGCTGTTTAGGAAAGCTGATCCAGTTGCTGTAGAGACCTTTGTAAACCTTATCAAGGAACAAGAGTGGCAAGATGTTTATAGCGCTGATACAGTAGACGATAAATATAATGCTTTTTTCAAGACTTTTCTCATGCTCTTTGAAAGTTGCTTTCCGTTAGAACGTTCAAAACAGGGCACTAGCACAAACAGACAGCTTAGGTGGCTGACTAGAGGGATAAGAATATCTTGTAGAACAAAGTGGCAATTACATCAAAACGTTAGAAACAGTCAAAATCTAAATGCAGCAGCCCATTACAAACAGTATTGTGAGGTGCTTAAAAATGTTATTAGGAAGGCAAAAAGTATGTGGTATGCAGATAGAATAGCTAAATCTCAGGATAAAATTAAAACCATATGGTCAATCGTAAAGGAAGTGGCTGGTCTGCAGAGACAGGTCGAGGATATAGAATCAGTGCGTAGTGGGAATGTCCGTGTTACTGATAAGTCGCATATATGTAGAGTATTTAATAATCACTTTCTGAATATAGCAGGTGAACTAAATAGAAACCTAGTCCCAACAGGGAATCATATAGCGCTCTTAGAAAAAAGTGTTCCGAGACTGTTACCTGAAATGCTCCTCCATGGTACTGACAAGAGGGAGATTGAGTTAATAATTAAATCACTAAAGACCAAGAACTCTCATGGATATGACGGGGTATCTAGCAGAATACTGAAGTACTGTTCTATGTATGTTAGCCCAGTACTTAGCCGTATCTGTAACTTTTCCTTTAGAAGTGGTCGGTTTCCTGACCGATTAAAGTACTCGGTAGTGAAGCCACTTTATAAAAAGGGAGACATTGATAATGTTGACAATTTTAGACCTATTTCTATGCCATCGGTGTTTGTTAAAGTTATCGAGAAGGTTGTATATACAAGGTTACTGGAGCATTTAAATTCACATAATCTGCTGTCAAATGTTCAGTTTGGTTTTAGATATGGTTTAACAACTGAAAATGCTATAGTCTCTTTTCTCTGTGAGGTTTTGGACGGATTAAATAAAAGGTTGCGAACCCTACGTGTTTTCTTTGATTTAACGAAGGCTTTTGACTGCGTTGACCACAAAATATTACTGCAGAAGTTGGACCATTATGGAGTAAGGGTATTAGCTTACAATTGGTTAGCCTCTTACTTTAAGAACAGAAAGCAGAAGGTAATTTCCGCAATATTGAGAGTGGTAGTGATGTTCAGTCCCAATGGGGCACTGTTAAGTGGGGCGTTCCCCAAGGGTCGGTGCTGGGGCCACTGCTGTTTCTTATGGTTCAAATGGCTCTGAGCACTATGGGACTTAACAGCTATGGTCATCAGTCCCCTAGAACTTTGAACTACTTAAACCTAACTAACCTAAGGACAGCACACAACACCCAGCCATCACGAGGCAGAGAAAAATCCCTGACCCCGCCGGGAATCGAACCCGGGAACCCGGGCGTGGGAAGCGAGAACGCTACCCCACGACCACGAGATGCGGGCTGCTGTTTCTTATTTATATAAATGATATGCCTTCTAGTATTACAGGTGATTCAAAAATATTTCTGTTTGCTGATGACACCAGCTTGATAGTGAAGGATCTTGTGTGTAATATTGAAACAGTAACAAATAATGTAGTTCATGAAATAAGTTCGTGGCTTGTGGAAAATAATTTGATGCTAAATCACAGTAAGACTCAGTTTTTACAGTTTCTGACTCACAATTCAACAAGAACCGATATTTTGATCACACAGAATGGGCATATTATAAGCGAGACGGAACAGTTCAAGTTCCTAGGCGTTCGGATAGATAGTAAGCTGTTGTGAAAAGCCCATATACAGGATCTTGTTCAGAAACTAAATGCTGCTTTATTTACCATAAGAGCAGTATCTGATATAAGTGACACTTCAACACGAAAAGTAGTGTACTTCGCATATTTTCATACGCTTATGTCGTATGGTATTATTTTTTGGGGTAATTCTTCTGATTCAAAAAGGGTATTTTTGGCTCAAATACGGGCTGTTCGAGCTATATGTGGTGTAAGTTCGAGAATCTCATGTCGACCCCTATTCAATAGTCTGGGAATTCTGACATTGCCCTCACAGTATATATTTTCTTTAATGTCGTTTGTTGTTAGCAACATTAGCCTATTCCGAAGAGTTAGCGGCTTTCACTCAGTTAATACTAGGCAGAAATCAAATCTGCATGTGGAATGCACTTCCTTGACTCTTGTGCAGAAAGGAGTGCAGTATTCTGCTGCATCCGTTTTCAATAAGCTACCACAAGAACTCAAAAATCTTAGTAGTAGCCCAAACTCTTTTAAGTCTAAACCGAAGAGTTTCCTCATGGCTCACTCCTTCTATTCTGCTCCTGGAAGAGCTAAAAAATTAAGCAAATTCTACTGTTACATTGTTGATTTTCTTTATTTAAACTTACGACTTGTCACCTGAATATGTTTTTTTTTCTATATTTCATTTTATCTGTTTCTAATATCGTGTTATAATTTCATGTATTGACTCGTTCCATGACCATGGAGACTTCTCCTTAATTTGGTCCCACGGAACAATAAATAAATAAATAAATAAATTAAAACATAGTGCTCGATAAATTAAAATTCAGTAAAAAAGTTTTTGTTGCTGTTGTTTTACGTGGATAAATAAGTTTTCATTTTTACGGAACTGCAATCAGTCAGAAATGTATGTTAATGTCTTGAGCTAATAACAGCAGTAGTTGTACAAACTGATTAGCATTGATTGTAAGTGAGCAGTTATAAAAGCTGAAGTTAGAAGAAACCAATTAGTCACTGAAGTCATATAACCAACTTCCCAATTCCTTTCCAATAGAAATTTTGACTTCGCAAATTACGTAACTTTAACTCTCAGGATATTGATTATCGAATGACGTTATATCATTAAGATAAATTTTAAGCTAAATGACACCATACAGTAATAAATAAATAGAAACAGCATTCTGAGTAAAACTGAAGACAGTAAGCATTATGTGGCCTGAAGGCACAAATTTTTGCCTTTACGTAACTATTTGCTGGTGATGAGAGTTTGTTATTCTTTGATTATTACCAACCAATTTTCATGAGCTGCTGCCTACTGGATAGGTATTAGTTTACCATCACATATCCATTTAAAATCAGATTAGAGCAATATTTCTCAGTTTTATACTGTTTTCGACTTGCAACAGAACCAAGCATTCTTACATAAGTTTTTCACCATTGGTAGACTATGATTATAATGACAGTAATTTTGTTCACGTACTGAGCTGGCGACCGTTAATTTTCTGTAATTTACTAACTGAACTTGAAACATTTTCTAAATTTAACTAACTACTGGAACTCTATCCACTCAGATTTTATATTCACTTAACCTTAGCCGGGTTTTTAATTCTTCTGGTCATTGCTGCCAATATAGGGTACTGGCGATTAGTGCAAAACTGTATCTGCATTTCACGGATTTCATTTATTCTTCCGAGTAGATTCCTTTCCTGCACAATAGGGAACACGGCCCATTGAAGTCCAAATTATCCGGAAGTGCAGTGGGTGGCTGTAATATCCATCTTTGAACGAAATACCATATGTCTAATGGAAGTTAGTTTTTGTAAATCGACTATGTGGTACTATTAGTCGTTCATAAGTTAACCTATAGACTTGCGGTAACAACTGCATTTCGGTTTCTAACATCTGAGGCTGCGGAGGAAGTTATCAGCTGAAGCAACATATTGAAACCACTTTACTACTAGCGTAATGCCGTGACCTAATTGTATGCAGGTCGTACAACGAAAGGACCAGGAATCTCATTCAGGCAGTGTCTGCTGATTGGTCTTATTCATTAAATTCAGTCGGTGTAATGGATAATGGAGCTACCGATAGAAAAGATAAGCACAGGCGAATGTCAGCGAAGTAACGTCTACAAACCTATCACAGAGCGAATAACTTTCATTCTTTTCTGCAACTTACGGAAGGAATGATTCATGTTCATTCCTAGAATAAAGATTGGCACATTTCTGAGTTGTGGCTGGGATCCTCGGTTCTTATAAATAGCAACAGTTCCTTCCCGTCTGTATCACATTTATTTATTAGTGCCGGTTTTGGATGTTTTACAAAGCTACCGTGAGGTTTCGTCTTTCGTGTATCATACGCAGATTAGCAGCTAATAATGACGCGGGCGTCCAGGTTTTATGATGCTTTTCGCCGGCAACCTACACGGGTCGTTATAAATAGCAAGAGAAAAACTGTTATAAAAAATTCAATACTGCGGAATCGTTCGATATCTAAAGCCAATATCTACTGCAAGCCGTACAACTACAGTTCTCTTCTTCATGTGTAAAGGGTAGTCAAATGAATACAAGAGAGACGGATAGAGATACGTATACTGTCTGTTGTTTCAATATCAATCGTCATGGATGTTAATAGATTTAACCCCGTGTAAGAGAATAAACTCAGTTCCATCATGGAAATATATTCAAATGGTTCAAATGGCTCTGAGCACTATGGGACTCAACTGCTGAGGTCATTAGTCCCCTAGAACGTAGAACTAGTTAAACCTAACTAACCTAAGGACATCACAAACATCCATGCCCGAGGCAGGATTCGAACCTGCGACCGTAGCGGTCTTGCGGTTCCAGACTGCAGCGCCTTTAACCGCACGGCCACTTCGGCCGGCTGGAAATATGTTTCCGGTTGCCTACGGAACTGTAATTGAACCCAAGTGTACACCTCTTCGTCGAAACCTAACAACAGCTACGAATGTCTTTCTTCAGGACTGCAGTAACATGTAAATCTCATGGTGAGAGATCCGGATTGTATGGAAGAGTTTCCAAGTGAAACTTTTGCAGCGTAGTCTAAACAGTCTAGAAAACATTCATTCTATTTTAGGATAGTACCGATCCACATTTGCCACGGGTGTTTCGACTGCGCTACTGAAATTTCTCTGGGGAGCTCTTACACATTCTTCATGTAGTCCACATCCCTTCCCATTCAGTTCCAATTCTTTTGGAGTCCTGAAGAAAGATATTTTCGTCGTCGATTTGGTTCGGACGAGAGGTACACGGCAGGGTACAATCATCGTTCCATGGGCAACCGCAAACGTTTTTCCATGAAATAACTGACCGTCTTGTCACACAGTGGAATAAATGTATTAACAGTTGATTCTTTTGAAATAATAATTTGTTTTTTCCATGTTTTCCATTTTTATTTGACTGCTCCTCATAGATAACATTTGGTGATCATTTCTCCGTAACGCGGATATGTTACGTCTTTAAGGGGCTCCGGAACGCCCTATACTTGCAATGTTAAAATAACGCTTATAAATTACATCTTTCCTCACACAGTATTTGAGGTAGGAAGTTGAACATTTTACAGATTATTTATTAGAATATGGGCTACAACTTAACACAGGGATTTTACAAAATTTTAGTTCAGTTATTAAAGATGATTTTTTTTTCAATTGTAATGAAAATTCACAACTTTTTTTGCAATTTTTTATTTATATATTCAAAAATATACAGTTTTTTGAAAAAAGGCTGTGTTAAATTATGCAGAAGGTACTGTGTAACATTTACTGAAAGTTTGAAACAAATATGTTTGGAAGATCCTTAGAAAACATGTAATTAGTATGAGAAAATAAAAGTTTTGGGAATCGAGCGACAAAGATTGGATTAACTTTTTAGTGCATTGCAGGTCCATAGGATGGATTATCTTCATCCTCTGCAAACTCCTCCTCCAGCTTCCTCTTGTTCCTCCTCCTGTTTACTCTTGCTTGTATTTCTAGACTCTTTACAGCCCTGTCTGCAGCCCGAAGGCGTTCCTTGTCTAAAACAAGCATCGCTCGTACCATGTTAGAACCTATCTTCATTCCCATATTTCTAAATACCTTGCACCTTACAATGTTGCCATCATTGAAAGTCGCAACAGCATCATACACACCAAAGTGAAGTGTTTCTATTCCAACAAATACAGTCTTGGGGATTCTCGACCATATAACACTATTTACACTTTCATTGGGGTTTTGAGTTTTTCCGTGAATACACTTTTTCAACAGTTCAGGTGCTGCTAAGTCTCTGAAAATAGGTTTTATCACCTCCATTATTGCATGAGGCAGACTATGCTTATGAGTGTACTCTTCACCAGTTAGCAATCCTTTGTTATATTTACACCAACTGTCTTCTTCTTTGGGACACAAGCTATGTTGGGGATTTTCATCGTCTTTATTGTTTACAGTAATAACACATACCTTTGGCATCCAACATTTCTCCTTTTCTTAAAAGCCTTCAGAGGATTTCTAATAACTTAACTTTTACACATTATTATACTTCAACAAAACAGAGACTCAAGAAACAGAATTAATTAGGAATATTTTCGAGATAACGACAGAGTAAATAAACATGAAACAATCGACAATCACACCAGCGATATATATTGAACCATCACAGGTTAGCCACAACACATACTTTATCTCACATCACTAAAATGTACCTGATGAACACGGACGTTAATAATAACACAATCTGACAGCAGTTTAACAGCGCCACAATAGGTCACGCCCATGTAGAACACATTTCAAAAAAAATTTAAAAATAGTTGTAGTCTTCGGAATTGAGTAAATTATATATCTATTAAAAGGTAATAGTCTGCAGATTCAGAAAACGCAAAAAAGTAAAAAATTGAACTTTTCATGATTTTGAGCCTTTCCGGAGCCCCTTAACTGTAATACCTGGTGCTGATTAATGTTGACAGTATGTACTTTGCTGTCGTGAATAGAAATGAAACAAGAAACAGAACGAACTGGGTCGTACCGCCCTTTAGTGCATTTGGTAGCGAGTAGCTTCATAATTCGGTGGATACAGAGTGGATTTGAGCTCGTGAGCGCGGAATTACACCTGCGCCTGGGCTTGTAGGCAACCCATTGGACTCCCGTGCGCCAGCTGGTGCAACCGCAG
This sequence comes from Schistocerca nitens, assembly GCF_023898315.1. NCBI lineage: Eukaryota > Metazoa > Arthropoda > Insecta > Orthoptera > Acrididae > Schistocerca > Schistocerca nitens. Next base: position 569,897,208 of record NC_064618.1, on the reverse strand, counting down.
CCCTGGCCAGGTAGTATATTGGGCGCGCCAAAACACATGACCTGCATTCTGCAGCATCCACTGTTGTTCCCGTTGGTTCCTACTGGCTGTACGTGTTTGTTGTCACTGTATTATTGTTGCATTGTGCCTCTACGGACTATCTACATGAATAACTGAAAGAATGACTTGCTGCACATGGAGATTATTCTTTTATTTTGTTAATTTCTTCCGACGTAATTACCCTAGCATCCACAATGTCGTAAAGGTTTAGATTACACTCGAATCATTATAGAATGTATAAAATCTGCCAAGTTACTGCTTAGATAATGATTTAAAAAAATAAAATTTTACTTGAGGTTACACGCTGCAACGAGAATGAAGCATACGGTTCTTCTGCAACATGGAATCTAACTTGTTTCCCAGTGACTGAATGGCTACATTTTGTAGCCAGCGGTTTTCTGATGTCACGAACTGAACTGCACTTATCTGTCAAGTAGGTCCAAATTAAATTTACGTTTACCAAAGGCGTAAAAATAAAACACATAAACAACATTTTATACAAGGGAATAAATTCATACAATAGACTGCTCAAGGAGATTGGACACAACAAAAATACAAATATTTAAATAGTCAACTAAACCTACCTGTTAAATCATTCACACTAAAAAGTCAAAGATTATTCAACTAAGACAAAATCGATATCAGAACAGTAAAACATTAACATCATCATTAATAACCAAACGTCATCCAACGATAAACTATCTTAGTTTTCTGGACCTTACAGAAAAATCCTGTGACCAAGATCATATTACGGAAAATTGTAACTTATTTTACTAACATTTACTTACGCTCTGTGATGAGGAGCTGACTCAATTTCTCGAGAAGGGCCCCTGGGACAACACGAAAATTGAATATAATGAGGAAGTGTCGAAAGGTCCTGGTATCAGTTGAAACTGAGTCACTGTGTACGTGTGTTTTCGTGTGTGTTTGTGTCTGTGTAGGTGGTTGGGTTGGTGTGTGCATGCCGCACTAATGTTTATTGTAGTGTGAGTCCATGTAGCTAATGACTAGTTACGTAGAACAAGTGAATAGCGAAAAACTATTCCGGTTGATTGACAACAAACATATTAATGAAATCAATCCACATTTTACATACAGTTACCCAACCATAAACACAAATGGAAACAAAAATGCAATAAAAATTCTACGTCGTGTACCGAAAGTTCTACATCGAGTACCCAAAGGAGCCATAATGAATATCGCGGATAAATTAAGGAAATGTTGTCCACATAGAGCATATACGGGCAAAATTCGTAGTGAACAAACAGAACTAAAGCACAAGCAACATTTAGAAAAGTTTATTGACTTCCTAAAAGAAGAAAAAGGAATTGTCTCAGCGCATCACTATGCCAAGAAACAAAACAAAAGGACAAAAATCTCAATATAATATACATTATATCTTAGTGCAATACATGATAACATACAATAATACGATCATTGCATGGAGGTATATTAACCGGAGTTGTCATTACGCTATGAACTTGAAGTTGACGCCCCCCCCCCCCCCCCCCCACATTTTAGTTGCACCAAACATTAGCTTCTGGTGAAATTGTTTTGATAAAAATCCCAGCTTTACCACAAAAGAATTTCATTAAAACATTGTTTTCGACATGTAAATATGTGCTGCCGGTCGGTCTTCGATCCGTAGAAGGGGAATTAATAGAGCAAACAAACGCAAAGAAGAGCTGCACGTTTTGCCACGAGGTTATTTAGTAAGCGCGAGAGTAGCACTAACGTCGTCATAATACACAAGTGGGAGACTCTGTAAGCGAAGAATTGTACATATACATCGCGAAATGGCAGTAAAAAAAAAAATAATTTGAGCTCATGCATTGGTCTATCGATAGTCTATCCATCCACGCACTATTCACGAATAGAACACAGAAGGGCAGGGTGAGAAAATTAGATCGCTACGAGAAGTACCCTATGCCACGCAAACCTTAAGGTGAATTGAGAACTGTAGACATATATATGTACATATAAAGCAGAACTCCATCTGTACGTGAATATACAAAATAAACTTACTTGTATTCCGGTACCTTCCTGTGACATAAAGCATACAATGTCAGTCATTTTAACTACTGGGAACAGTTTCTTGCTGCCAGGAATTAGGATAGTGAATGATCTCATTTTCAAGATAAGGACCTTTTTTAAATGGCGCCCACAAACATTTATCCACTACGGAAAAGATTCTAAAATTGCCATTACTCATATAACTGACGGTTTCAGATAGTGTCGTGCCCCAAGAACTAGATTTGGAACAATGTGCACAAAACTTGTCTTCTAGACTGTTGAGTTATCCACAGAATATTTTTTTGGGGGCTACATTACATTCAGGCGTAAAAGGTAAACGTATTTAATTACTGTAACCATATCTTTTGATGTTGTTAATATGGCAATGGATGTGGTATTCCTAATTTAACGATCAGTATTCGTTTTAGAAGTATCGTTCAAGTGTACCAACTGAAGTGGTGCAATGGTAAGACAAAGAAACTTATTCGGGAAGACGGTGCTTCAGATCACTGTGTGTTCATTTAAATTTCCGTTTTCCGTGATTTCCCTAATTACCAAAGCGAATACCGGGATTTTTCGTTGGAAAGGTCTCAGCTGGTTTCCCTCCTCATTCTCCTCCACTGGTCCTTCAGATGGGTCTCTGACGATGCCTTTGTCGACTCGACGTTAAATATTGATCCTTCTTGATTCTTTTCTTACAACGAGCTAGGAAACAATGCTATAAAATTTTCATAGTACATATACCAATAATGTTAAGATGTGAATGAAAACTGAAGATCAGAAATAGAAAATAGTATCTACTCTAATGAAGACATTTAATTGTATATAAAAAGCAGAAAAAATATCAGACATTTGCACTCCTCAGGGTGGATACAGAGGAAACTGCATTTTGTCATTCTATTTATTTACAATGTTGATTGCTGTAATAAAATGTCAACAAAATGCGTTTCAAGTTTTGGGGGTTATTTAGGTAATGTATAAACCGTGAGAGATGGTGTGGGGAGACCTTTCAGAACAATCTTCAGTGGGTGGTAGAACCAATTCGTAGCATCCTAGTACTGATGATGTCGCCTCCTCAGACTGAAACGTTACTGTGCATCCATGCTTAATGCACTCGTTGACTACGTCATACTTCAGGTAATACCTACATGGTGAGAGGCCGATGTATAAAACTGATCACTCGTGATTCATCTCTGAATGTGGGAGACATATTCTGAGGTAAAACGGCGACCGTGTCTGGAGCTCGACGGCCCTCGAGTTAATGGAGTTGTATGAAGGGCATCACGACTCGTAACGTGATGGCGAATACGTGGTTACCTCTGTCTGGTGTCACAGTTCTCGATTAAAAGTATTCATTCTGATGGTAGCCTCCATATTTTATTCTTTTTATTCTGTTAAAATTATTATAGCATTAGTAAAGTTCTACGGACGCATGGAAAAACTTCGTTTTTGCTAGAACGCTCGACTCGCTGAATTGGATTTCGAAATTTCATCATCATCCTTGTTCCGCTGAGTGGCTATTAACAAGTATATTTGTGGCTCCAATGTACTCTTGCCCACAACTACATGATATTTTATGAACCCTAAGTGTCGCTGGTTTATGCCGTACATCTCTAATCGTTCTTCAGTAGTTTTTCATTTACTTGGTGGGTATAAAGATCCGTTAAACAGTACACATTGTAGTGAACTGTTTTCACCTGTTTCCCCTGTATTAACTTTGTATTTTTTATTTGTTCATGAAAGTAAAATATTATCGTTGGATGATAAATTTTATTGCAGTAAGAAAAGGAAACACGTAATTATAAAATTGGCAAGACAGTATTGGCTTCTTTATCTTTTCTTACGGCATGAGTTCACTTTCATTCTCATGCACGAACTTACTTCAGGCCAAGCAATCGTCGTTGCAACGCAGCGAGATTGGCTGACGAGATACCGTGTATCGTTAATCGTTAATGTAAGGAATAATTTCTGCGTATTAACAATAATAATCCGAACTGCACTTCATTTGAAGCATAGGTTGCAAGTTCGACTTACGAAATTGAAACGGGAAAATGACAACGTGTTTCTGGCTCGCGAGCATCGATTCACTGAATTGACTATTCCCATCTAATTTATACGACAAAAATTATACAAAACGAACATAATTAGTTGTTTCGGCCTGTGCTATCAAAATAAAGAGAAAGTAATTCATACAGTGTTATTATTTATCACAGAATCCCAGGAAACTTCACATCACCGATGTTCGAAGAAGAGGACGAAAGAAATATTAGTTGTATTAGCTTTAAAAAAAGGGAGGAAAATACCGTTCGCTGACCGAGGTGGCCGAGCCGTTCTAGGCGCTACAGTCTGGAACCACGTGACCACTACGGTCGCAGGTTCGAACCCTGCCTCGGGCACGGATGTGTGTGATGTCCTTAGGTTAGTTAGGTTTAAGTAGTTCTAAGTTCTAGGGGTTGATGACCTCAGAAGTTAAGTCCCATAGTGCTCCGAGCCATTTGAACCATTTTTGAAAATGGCCCACAGATAATTCACTTACAAAGATGAAATAGACTTTCTGAGATGTAATCTTATGTCTAGTATCGAAATGTCAAGTTCCGTCAGGGCTGAAATGTGTTTAATACCTTGGCGAACACATTTCTAATGTGAACTTTTATCTTATTAGCTTGATGAAACGGAGGGAAACTATCTCACTTGAGACTGTTTTTCTTCATAGCCTTAGTTTCCTTTCTTCTTGAACTAACGACTCGAACCACCCACTGACTGGAGTAAACATTTTTCTTGGAAGTCTGCCATTGGTATGTATCGCTAATAAAACTAATGGACAAAGCAATGGGCCATAAGGGGCACAGTATGGGTACACACACCAACCGATATCTCCATCAGGAATGTAGTGAAATGGTACTTCCTTTTTTCGTCTGACGCATTTGAGTCCGTAGGTGACGTACAGACACACACACAGCTACACTTTTCTACGAGAGCAATAAAAATGAATCATATTTTAAAAGAGACAACTCATACAAAAATATGGGTGCAACCAACTGTGAGTGTATGAAATGGAATGGCAGGATATGTTCCGTCGCAGTTAAAACTAGTAGTGGTTCATTAACAGGACGCTGAAATAATGCACTCGAACAACAAAGGAGATTGTCCACAAAACACTTAAGCGACCTATTCTACATTCAATTGCTCCATCTTTTGCGATTCATACCAAATAGCACTAACAGGGAATATTGAATGTACAGAAAGAAGAGCAACACGAATGTCTGCAGTTTTTTTCCCTCTCATGGCTTTCGCTATAAGACAGACGCCATTATCCCGTAAAAGTCTGCTTACAATATTTCAAGAAACTATATTAAGTTGCAAAGAGTTGCAAAACGTTTAGCTCCTGTATGAATATGCAGCCAAAATTATGGTAACTGCATCGTACACAGAGGCATTTGAACAAAGATTCTTTCCGCACTTACACACCCCCTTCCCCCCCCCCCCTCCCGCAAATGGAGTGAGATGAAACCGTAATACATTGTGCAATTGGAAGTACCGTTTGCCATGCACTTCGCTGTGATTTACTGGGTACAGGCGAAGATGTAGAGTGATGATAGTCTGCAACATTGAATTACACCCTTCCTAACACGACTGTGTATTTATTGGCCTTCTACTTGTTAGAATCCCACTTCAGTTTGGTCGATGCAGAACATTCATCCATCTCTTCTGTGAATTGTGAAGGGCTTGTTCAACTTCACATCGTCTAAGACTCCACCCCTATTTTAAAAAGCAGACGTCTTACAAAAGATTTTGACGTCCCATCCCAGAATATTACTCAAGTGTGTGAGATTCACACGAAATAATATTAACAGGGTGTACTGAATGTAATCAAATAAGGGCGGCACGATTGGACGTAGACTGTCTTAACACACAATGGGGGATTATGGAAAGGCTAAAAAACGTGAATTTGCAGACCCTTGAAGATAGGCACAAACTATCTTACGAGAAAATATTCAAATGTGTGTGAATTCTTAAGGGACCAAACTGCTTAGGTCATCGGTCCCTAGACTTATACACTACTTAAACTAACTTATGCTAAGAACAACACACACACACCCATGCCCGAGGGAGAACTCGAACCTTCGGCGGAAGGGCCGCGCAGTCTGTGACATGACGCCTCAAACCACGTGGCCACTCCGCGCGGCTATCCTGCGAGACTCCGTTAACGAAGTGTCAAGAAATCGTAAAGAGAATCAATGTACGTATACAACATATAAGCCTGAAACCATGTATACTGCTGTAACTCCACAAACACACCACCGTACATATGGGGATTACATGGTACGGTAACCCTCCATTCCTCATGCATGAAGAAGGTTTCAATTCCGAAACGGCAGTGGACGGGTTCGGAGAAATGGTTTTGAAAATAGGGCGTTACACCAGGGGACTTACTGTTGGAAGTTGGCGAAGCAACTGCGAATCGACTGCCGAAGTGGCAGAGACTGACCTGAATGTACCTCCTAGAGTGTTTCAGACTGTTGTAGAATGTTGTAGATTGTTTCAGAATGTTACAAAACCTTTCAGGATGTTCGAGAAGTTTGCAGAGTGTTTCGTTGTCCTGTTGTGGTGGGGATGGATTCCAGATCAAAAGGTTATATATTGGTGATAACGAATCTCAGACATCAGTACACTTTTGGAATTCGATTAAAACTGACCAATAAGAAGTGATAAAGTGAAATAAATTTAAGTGAAAATGAATTGTTTAAGGCATTGAATAATGTATCAGGTGTTTTGAGTAAAATGAACATTTAATAGACTGCCGAAATGTAAAAGAGAAGGACATTTTGAAAGAAGGAAACAAAGAATAGCAATGAATTTAAGTATTTTTTTCGCATTAGAGAGCATGTTTGAGCATGAAATATTAAAACCTCTACAATTCATTTGAATGTTTATTTTTAAGACTATCTCTTTAGCTCTCGAGTGATCTGTAGTGTTCTCATAAAACAAATGAAAGTAGTGAACAAACGAAACAATCTTTTTCGCTAGTCAATAAATATAAATATACTTATAATATTTACAGGGTGCGGACTGGCATCTACGCAGTTATTATTCCTGCGTCATATGCTATTGGGGTGAGAATAATTCTTAACATGTGCTACAATGATAAGTGTAACCGTTACTGTACCGATTTCCTAGAGAGGCATGCAAACCAAAACATACAATCTTTGGTAGTAATTAACACCTCATCAGGAACCAGAAAGTGTTGTGCAGGAATCAAGGAAGGACTCACCAAGATGGTTTATTTGAGCATTCTAGTTAAGTACAATTGTTGTTTCAGCAATAACAAGTACTAAAAGAGAAGAAAATCAATCAGGCAATAGTTTTAAACAGTAGAACAAATCCATAAAAGGTCCGGGGACTAGATAACCGTTTCCTGTTGATCGGAGCCACCTTTACCTTCAGGAGAAGGCCGTGGATCAAAGTGAAAACATAAAATCGGGCGCCCGCCGAACATAAGAAGGACAAAATTACAGTAGTTCCAGCAGTTAATACTCAAGCAAAACATTAAGACTACAGCAAGCAAGCAGTACAGGTGAATCAGAGAACTTACTAAGGCTGCACTTATCGGTGCGTCTACAAGCGTTAATACAACAGCCAACTCGCGTAGACGAGGGCCGCACTGTCCGGTACAATCACCGGGACACAACCACGGAACGGACATACGGGCGTGGGGTAACGGAAAGCCCAGCTAGGATCCTCACACAAACGCTGAGCCAGAATAACCACAAACCAAATAACAGATAAACTCTATAACAAACTCGCGTCACCAGTTAGTGTCTTTGTGGATGATGATGATGATGATTCATCGCACAGATGAACGCATAATCAAATGACACACCATAACATGCACATACATAAGGGCAGCCTACAAGAATTTACTAGCAATAAAGCAGCCTGCAGATACACTACTGGACATTAAAATTGCTACATCACGAAGATGCCGTGCTACAGACGCGAAATTTAACCGACAGGAACAAGATGCTCTGATATGAAGATGATTAGATTTTCAGAGCCTTCACGTAAGATTGAAGCCGGTGGCGACACCTACAACGTGCTGACGTGGGGAAAGTTTCCAACCGATTTCTCATACACAGACAGCAGTTGACCCCATGAAACGTTGTTGTGATGCCTCGTGTAAGGAGGAGAAATGCGAACCATCACGTTTCCGACTTTGATAAAGGTCTGATTGCAGCCTATCGCGATTGCAGTTTATCGTATCGCGACATTACTGCTCGCGTTGGTCGAGATCAAATGACTGTTACCAGAATATGGAATCGGTGGGTTCAGGAGGCCCCGAGATGACAGGCATCTTATCCGCAAGGCTGTAACGGATCGTGCAGCCACGTCTCGATCCCTGAGTGTATAGATGGGGAAATTTGCAAGTCAACAACCATCTGCACGAACAGTTCGACGACGTTTGCAGCAGCATGGACTATCAGCTTGGAGACCATGGCTTTGTTTACCCTTGACGCTGCATCACAGACAGGAGCCCCTGCGATGGTCTACTCAACGACGAACCTGGGTGCACGAATGGCAAAAGGTCATTTTTTCGAATGAATCCAGGTTCTGTTTACAGCATCATGATGGTCGCATGTGTGTTTCGTTACATCGTGGTGGACGCACATTGGAAGCGTGTATTCGTCAACGCCATACTGGCGAATCACCCGGCGTGATGGTATAGGGTGCCAATGGTTACACGTCTTGGTCACATCTTGTTCGCATTGAACGCACTTTGAACAGTGGACGTTACATTTCAGATGTGTTACGACCCGTGGCTCTACCCTTCGTTCGATCCCTGCGAAACCCTACATTTCAGCAGGATAATGCACGATCGCATGTTGCAGGTCCTGTACGGGCCTTTCTGGATACAGAAAATGTTCGACTGCTGCACTGGCCAGCACATTCTCCAGATCTCTCACCAATTGAAAACGTCTGGTGAATGGTGACCGAGCAATTGGCTCGTCACAATACGCCAGTCACTAACTGTGGTATCGTGTTGAAGCTGCATGGGCAGCTGTCCGTGTACACGCCATCCGAGCTCTGTATGACTCAATGCCCACGCGTATCAAGGCCGTTATTACGGCCTGAGGTGGTTGTTCTGGGTACTGATTTCTCAGGACCTATGCACCCAAATTGCGTGAAAATGTATCACATGTCAGTTCTAGTAGAATATATTTGTCCAATGAATACCCGTTTATCACCTGCATTTCTTTTTGGTGTAGCAATGGCTATATACATATGTATATACACATGTATGGCTATATACATATGTATAGATTTACGCAAATAAGGAGGAAACTGTTTTGAACTGTTGTGCTTAAATGTAAATAACTTGCTTATACTTTAAAACTATCAGTGAGATTAACAATAAATATGCACAAGGAAGCTTTAGACAATAGAGAATCTCTAGTTCCTTGGGACAAGTGAGGAGAAACAACAGTGACTAAAATTTCTGACCGCAGCTCAATTAAAAATAGGCTAGCCTGTTATATAAAATGTTCCCCCTAATTGAGGGCTACAGGACACGGTTTGATAACCAGTAATAACTTGGAACCCAAACTTTACAAAAGTGACTGAGCATTAACACTGTCAGGGTGAGCCACTACCGGATCACCAAAGTGACAAGCCTGACGCACAACGTAATTAGCGAGGTTAACTGGTAGATAAGAGCAAAACACCACTTCGGGTTGAGTTAGCAATACCCGCAGAGCCGTGCTGAACTGCCGGTCCTGCAGGACAACGTGTCCAGCTTACGCCGCAATGCTACAACTCGTTCCGGACAGCCAACAAGTTTCCACGTGTGGCTCTCAACGGCCGCCAATCGGTACACACTTTACAAGCTTTGCTGTCACAAACACGCTGACTGCCCACCGTCCGAGTGCCCGCTGCTTCCCTCGCTGAATTCAAAACCAAGACCGGCCCAGGAGGCAAGCTATGAAGATAGGACTACACCTATGAGATCAAAATAAGAATCAACCGGAACATGTGAGCCGCACCGGTTCAGTAAATACATACTTTCCCAGAAGTTTGCGGAGTATGTTACGCAGACGTAAGTGTACATACTGATTTCATTAAATTGTAGTGAAGTGGTGAATAATGACGTAGTTAAATAAAATGGAAAAATTGACAGGCATTATGATTTTCATAGTTGGGAAAGCATTCTTTCCCATATGGCGGTGGTTCCTTATTACAGACGTCCACCGTTCCGTGTGCAAGTGATGTCTGATGGCAGTTTAGAGGGAGGGAAGCTGTGCCGTGTGGCAGTCGTTGGAAGCCTCCCAAGTTCCCAGCGCTCCGCCATTGTCCAGCTGTGTCGGCGGCTTCGGCCGCTGCTGAATTAATTCGTAAACCAATTAGAGCCGGCAGCCACTGGGCTGCGTCAGCCTCTCGCTAGTTTCTCTCTCTCCCATTCTCCCCCCCCCCTCTCTCCCACTCTCTCTCTCTCTCTCCCTCTCTCTCTCTCTTTCTCTCTGTGTGTGTGTGTCCCCGGCTCTACAAGAGCGACAACTGCTCTGATCTATTCGCGACCACGAATCTCCTCGTGCGGCGGTCCGGTTGTCAGGGTGACAATTTGCTCCACTAATCTTATCTGTGACTAACTTTCTTTTTTATCACGAATCTTTTTTTCATCTCTTTTGCCCCTTCCAATACCGAGCTAACTGTTCTTGCCTATTTATCTCACTCTTTCTCCTTCTTGAAATAGTGTTCCATATAGTCTCTCCCTGGCCCTGTTGAATTTTTATTTTGTAGCTGTGTTGCTCATGTAATACTAGAACAATAGCTGCATTATTTCAGGCCCACTTTGTTGATTTCGTAATTGCTCATTGGTCAGAAGATGGCCTTTCTGTGACTAAAATCTGTTACCAGGAAAATACATATCATTTGCTTTCCAGACTGATTGTTTTTGTTAAATTGAGATAAAGTATCGCTCCTGTTCTACTTATGACCTAAAAAATTATTATATGAACAGTGAGTGTTGACATTAAAATTTTTTTTAATTCGATATTAATGAAATGAAATGTCGTGTGGCTAGGGCCTCTCGTCGGGTAGACTGTTTGCCTGGTGCAGGTCTTTCGATTTGACGCCACTTCGGCGACCCGCGCGTCGATGGGGATGAAATGATGATGATTAGGACAACACAACACCCAGTCCCTGAGCGGAGAAAATCTCCGACCCAGCCGGGATTCGAACCCGGGCCCTTAGGATTGACAGTCTGTCACGCTGACCACTCAGCTACCGGGGGCGGTCTCGATATTAATAATAGTCATGGTAAATAAAGCTTCTAAAGCTTATCATTTGCATATCACAACACCTTCTACTTGCCGGTTAAATTTTGCGTCTATAGCATGTCATCTTCGTGGTGTAGCAATTTTAATGGCCAGTAGTCTATAATACATCAACATATACACCTCTATGTAACAGAATGGCGAAGGGTTGTTACATAAAAATCTCCAAACGATCTTGGCTAACTTACTTAAAGTCTTTAAAGGATGATCAAAATTCGGAGGGACATCGGCTGTATGCAGTTTAAATGTTCGTAATATATATAAATACATGTGTAAATATAAAGACGAATGTTGTTACCAAAAGTCTTGCCCGATTTACTGAAGATACTTACATGAGACTATAATTTTAATATACAGGATGAGGCCAAATTCACGCACTCGGGTTTCGCAGCGCGACTTGTCACATGCCACCGATAAGAAAAAAAATGTCTGTCACAAAATTTCGCCCAGCGAGTACATCCGGCAGAAAAAGGACGTTAAAGAGTGGCTATAACCACATGTAATACAACTACCTCTGTCAGTACATGTCGGTAGTGCTGTACAGTTGGTGCAGTGGATAGAGTTTTAGGTTAGCATGTAAGAATTAGATGGTTCGCTCCTCGGTTGGGGCACATTTACATCATTTGCTGTTTTCATTCTATTTCATACTGTAATATACAACGTATCGTAGGTCACATGTATCTTAAATTAACAATATTTTGTAACGCTAAATGTAAGAAATACGTGGTTAGACAAGTAAGTAGACACTTGAAACAAATGACCTGTCACAGGACAGAATAACTACAAAAACAATATCAATTTCGAGATGCTAAAGATGATAGCACAGCACAATAACACAACATCTATTGTCATTTATACTACATGTAATATGAGTGCTCAGATGTCTCATATTAGCAACCAGTGACGATAATAATGCCCATATTAATGATCACATGACCTTCACAACAGAATATGTTGTCTTCAGAACGACAGATGCACAAAGCGACCCCCCTGCATTTTCAAACATTGCACGACCCGCCGCATCATACAGTTCTGGATCCTTCGCAGGAAAGCTGCGTACACAGTAACAAGAGCAGTATGCCAATTCTCCCACATTCGTGGTTGAGTAGAGTACAAGTGCTCCTTCAGGTGTTCCCCCAGGAAGAAATCCAGGGGATATACGTCAGCTGAACGCGGTGGCCATACATCTGGACCTCCACGTCTGAGCCATTTCCTTGAAATGTCCTGTCCAAGTACTATCGCACATTAATTCCAGAGTGTGGAGGTGCACCATCATGTTGGAACCAGATCCTGTGCTGAACATGTATTTGAACATCTTCCAGCATGTCAGATAGTTTGACAGGGATGCATGATACCTTCGCGCAGTCAACCGGCCACACAACGTGTAGGGGCCATAACATCTGTCGCCCAATATTCCGAGCCAAAGTGAACTTGATATGCACTGTCGCAGATGAGGTGCGGGTTAACCTCATACCAACGCTAGGCATTGTGCACACTGAAGACACTCTCACGAGAGAATTCTGCTTCATCCGACCATATTAAGGTGTCCACGAAGTCACTGTTGGCTTCCTGTTGTTGTTGGAACCATTCACAGAATTGCATCCACTGATGGCGATCTGCAGGATCCAGTTGTTGCGTGAAAGATAATGATAGGGGTGCAGCCCATGCTCGTGCAGTATGTTAACGACCGTGCATTGCGGGGCACGCAGCTGCCGTGCTACATGTACTTAACTGAGGTTCTTGATGTATGACTCCAGGATAACTTCCTCAGTAGCTGGAGAACGGCAAGTCCGTGGACGACTGCTGTTGGAAGGAGAGAACCTGACTTCTAAAGGCGCACCTCCAGACGACGAAACACATTTTAATCTGGATGGCGTCGACGAGGATATCTAGCAGCATATTCACAAGCGGCAACACGAGCCCAGTTATCAGATGCACCAAGAACCAGAAGCATATCCACATATTCATCGTTTGTGTATGCTACACGTCTACCATACTGGTTTAGAGGTTTATAGTGAGAAAATTCGATACATGTACGCATGTACATTGGAGTCTGTCATAGGCGCCTTACTCCGCTCGCTAGTCCCTATCTGATTGACTACGCATACAGTCCTGCGCGCTGTTCCACCTAACGTGCATTACCCCTCTGACAGATATTGTTCTGCGTGATACATCTCGACACCGCTAATTTTGGAATATTCTGATTCGAATTACACTGTTTCCCTAACGGTAATAGAGGTGATGTTTCCACAATCCCATCAATAGAATAATAATAATAATAATAATAATGCATTGAGATACTTTACTAAACAGCAGGCGGTTACCAGAATCAATGTTGAAAGGCATAATTAGTGGGACCATGGTGATTACAAAAAAGAATAGTAACCGAGTTTGGACATTATTTGCAAAGCACGTTGCTAGTGCTACTGATAACGTATGGGCCTAAAGAAATGTAATCGACCTGAACGAGGCAAGAATAATAGCTGGTACTAATCTATGGGATGAAGAAGCGTATGGAGGATACAGGTTTCGCATCTACTAGATGAAGTGATGCGAATAAATTCACGCCCACGACGTGGAAAGGGCTTCTTTCGAAGTTGACCAATCCTCCATTTCTAAGATTGTAGTATGTAAGTGCAAATTTTTTCTAGAGGACCCTCTGCAATGACTGTCGACGACTAAGACGCCAGAAATCTTACCACCTGGACTACATTTACGAAATGAAAAACATTTGCCTCAACCGCGGACCGAACCATCGATCCCATGCACGCTAACACATAACTATATCCACTGCACCAACTGTACATGACCAGTAGTATGTGCTGACAGAGCTAGTCGCCATACATGTGGTTACAGTGTTGCCAGATTGTCACTCTCTAACGTCCTTCTTCTGCCGGATGTACTCGATGGACGACATTTTTTTTATTGCTAGCATGTGACGAGTCGCTCTGCAAAGCCCGAGTGCGCGAATTTCGCTTCACCCTCTAAACGAAGTGGTCCATTGATAGTGACCGGGCCAAATACCTCACGCAATAAGCATCAAACGAAAGAACTACAAACAACGCAACTCGTCTAGCTTGAAGGGGGAAACCAGATGGCTATATGGCTGGCCCACTAGATGGCGCTGCCATAGGTCAAACGGATATCAATTGCGTTTTTTTTTAAATAGGAACCCCCATTTTTTTACATATTCGTGTAGTACGTAAAGAAATATGAATGTTTTAATTGGACCACTTTTTTCGCTTTGTGATAGATGGTGCTGTAATAGTCACAAACGTATAAGTACGTGGTATCACGTAACATTCCGCCAGTGCGGACGGTATTTGCTTCGTGATACATTACCCGGGTCAAAATGGACCGTTTACAATTGCGGAAAAGGTCGATATCGTGTTGATGTATGGCTATTCTGATCAAAATGCCCAACGGGCGGGTGCTATGTATGCTGCTCGGTATCCTGGACGACATCATCCAAGTGTCCGGATAGTTCCGTTATTGAAGGAAACAGGAAGTGTTCACCCTCATGTGAAACTTCAACCACGACCTGCAACAAATAATGACGCCCAAGTAGATGTTTTAGGTGCTGTCGCGGCTAATCCATACTTCAGTAGTAGACAAACTGCGCTAGAATCGGGAATCTCAAAAACGTCGGTGTTGAGAATGCTACAGTAACATCGATTGCACCCGTACCATATTTCTATGCACCAGCAATTGCATGGCGACGACTTTGAACGTCGTGTACAGTTCTGCCACTGGGTACAAGAGAAATTACGGGACGATGACAGATTTTTTGAAGGCGTTCTATTTAGCGACCAAGCGTCTTTCACCAACAGTGGTAACGTAGACCGGCATAATATGCACTATTGGGCAACGGAAAATCCACGATGTCTGCGACAAATGGAACATCAGCGACCTTGGCGGGTTAATGTATGGTGGAGCATTATGGGAGGAAGGATAATTGGCCCCCATTTTAACGATGGCAATCTAAATGGTGCAAGGTATGGTGGTTTCCTACGTAGTCGACTACAGATGTTACTATAAGATGTTTCACTGAATAACAGAATGGCGATGTACTTCCAACATGATGGATGTCCGGCACATAGCTCGCGTGCGGTTGAAGCGGTATTGAATAGCGTATTTCATGACAGGTGGATTGTTCTGACGTCCCAGGATTTCTTTCTGTTGGGAAAGTTGAAGGATATTTGGTATCGTGATCCACCGAAAACGCCTGACAACATGCGTCAGTGCATTGTCAATGCATGTGCAAACATTACGGAAGGCGAACTACTCGCTGTTGAGAGGAATGTCGTTACACGTATTGCCAAATGCATTGAGGTTGACGGACATCATTTTGAGCATTTATTGCATTAATGTGGTATTTACAGGTAATCACGCTGTAACAGCATGCGTTCTCAGAAATGATAAGTTGACAAAGGTACATGTATCAAATTTGGAACAAGAGAAATAAAATGTTCAAGCGTACCTACGTTCTGTATTTTAATTTAAAAAACCTACCTGTTATCAACTGTTTGTCCATATTGTGAGCCATATTTTTGTGACTATTACAGCGCCATCTATCATAAAGCGAAAGAACTGGTCCAACTAAAACATTCATATTTCTTTGCGTACTACACGAATATGTAATAAAAATGGGGGTTCCTATTTAAAAAAAAAAACGCAGTTGATATCCGTTTGACCTATGGCAGTGCCATCTAGCGGGCCAACCATAGCACCATCTGGTTTCCCCCTTCAAGCTAGGCAAGTTTCGTTCTTTGTAGTTTTTTCGTTTGACGCTTATTTCACGAGATATTTGCCCCGGTCACGATCAATGGATGATCCAGTATGTGTAAAATATAAAGGAGGAACGTTTTTACCAAAAAAAAATCTAGAAAAGCTATCGGCCAGTTGACTTAAAATTTTTACACAACACTGTAATGGCCATTGAGATGAACATACGTTATGTAATGTTTTAATGCATGTAATATATAAATAAAATATTCAAGGGAAACGTTGTTCGCAAAAATCTGTAAACTTACTTGATCACCAGATTTTTACATGTTATTTTAATGGACACTGCTAACGAAACAGGCTGTATAATGTTTTAATACATATACTATATAAATACAAAATATGCGAGAGGAACGATGTTACCAAAAATCTCGAAAACGTTCGGATATAGGCTATAGAGTTTCTCAGTAGATGCAATATATAAATAAATATGTAATAGGGAAAATTTGTTAGCAAAAATCTCTAAATGTTCTTGACCGTTTTTCTTCAAATTTCACTCGTTATTCTAAAACAATATTCGTAAAAATATACATAAACATTCTAATAATAATTCATAAGCTCAGAGTAACGGGTAATAAACGACAATGTATGCGTTTTTTGCTAAAACTGACTGCGAGGAAGTAAATGCTGCGCTGTACTCTGCTGTGAAAATGTTTCCTTCCTTGCAGTCAGTTTTGATTACGGTAACAGGGCGTTTGTACCATTAGACAGATTGCTTCCGCAATATGTATTGTTTCTCATTTTTATACTTTTTAAACAAAATTTTTGTGCTCAGTATTGCGCTATTTGGTTCGTTCCTCGCAGGTTTTTTTCACAGAAATCAAGAAGTCTTTATTTGTGATTTCGAATTATTATTAGGACAATAATACGGAATATTGACTTGCACTTACAAAGAACAATAACAATAACATAACAACTGTACAAAATTCTATGTCTTTCCAAGATACAAGACGTATGTTTCCAAACATGCGTGAAAAGATGGCTAATATTTTATTGGCTTTCAGTTGTAGAAAACTCTACTTTGCATCGCAAAATGGTTTTGTACTAGTATATGTCCCATTGTTAGGGATATCACCATTTCGTCAACACAGATATCCTGTACACTTTGTACAATTACTACGATTTCAAATTTAATATCAATGTTATCTAAACTATAAGACAAATGAATTTAACTGAAAAAAAAAAGAAAGAGCTGTAGGGGCAAGGTAAACCTCGTTAATGTGCTGTGTTGCCTGTGGAATTTATCAGAGTTCGAAATGCAGTTTTACAATAAATCGCAACACCAATCTTTTCATTATTTTATTACCTTTACCCTTACACGTGTGCATAGTAGTTAGAAAACAACTGTTGCTTTGAAAACTTCATTTAATCTCGCGTTTAATGAAATAAAACGAACTGTATGCATTGCATCATTCAAAACTGCCCAGCAACTGGGAGCGTTTCCACTGTTCTCTCTGCCAGCATTCCTTGTCATGTTTATTGCCCGCCAAGTTTAAACGTAACGCTCATAAAGAGCAACAGCTGCAGCGTTCACAGGCCAGTGAATGATTTTAATTAGCATTACAGGGCCGAGAGCGGCGAGTTTAAACAATTAGACGAGTTATTGGAAGAACAATGCTGCTGTTCCCATGCAAGAGATTAATAAAGCACAGCGACAATGAAGTGAAAATTAACGTCATTAACTCAGCTCTCTGGACTGAACTTTAGCCAAGTAACATCCACGTCAACAGCCCAGATACATAGATCCATCTAACCGATGGTACCTTGTTACCGCATAGAATAACAAAAATTAAGCTTTCTGCTTAATCCTGGATGGACATTCTCGCAACTTGTTGGAAAACTCCTTCTTGCTTATATTCTGTGAAAAGACTTTATAAACACTTACGTTTAAAATTAAAAGACTAACCAGCCTGCCAACAGTCTTGATGTATCTCCACTACACTAAAATACCCCGACGAATCGATCTAGTCAGGAATTTTAATCTAAGATAAGTGAAATACACTCCTGGAAATGGAAAAAAGAACACATTGACACCGGTGTGTCAGACCCACCACCGTTGCTCCGGACACTTCGGACACTGCGAGAGGGCTGTACAAGCAATGATCACACGCACGGCACAGCGGACACACCAGGAACCGCGGTGTTGGCCGTCGAATGGCGCTAGCTGCGCAGCATTTGTGCACCGCCGCCGTCAGTGTCAGCCAGTTTGCCGTGGCATACGGAGCTCCATCGCAGTCTTTACCACTGGTAGCATGCCGCGACAGCGTGGACGTGAACCGTATGTGCAGTTGACGGACTTTGAGCGAGGGCGTATAGTGGGCATGCGGGAGGCCGGGTGGACGTACCGCCGAATTGCTCAACACGTGGGGCGTGAGGTCTCCACAGTACATCGATGTTGTCGCCAGTGGTCGGCGGAAGGTGCACGTGCCCGTCGACCTGGGACCGGACCGCAGCGACGCACGGATGCACGCCAAGACCGTAGGATCCTACGCAGTGCCGTAGGGGACCGCACCGCCACTTCCCAGCAAATTAGGGACACTGTTGCTCCTGGGGTATTGGCGAGGACCATTCGCAACCGTCTCCATGAAGCTGGGCTACGGTCCCGCACACCGTTAGGCCGTCTTCCGCTCACGCCCCAACATCGTGCAGCCCGCCTCCAGTGGTGTCGCGACAGGCGTGAATGGAGGGACGAATGGAGACGTGTCGTCTTCAGCGATGAGAGTCGCTTCTGCCTTGGTGCCAATGATGGTCGTATGCGTGTTTGACGCCGTGCAGGTGAGCGCCACAATCAGGACTGCATACGACCGAGGCACACAGGGCCAACACCCGGCATCATGGTGTGGGGAGCGATCTCCTACACTGGCCGTACACCACTGGTGATCGTCGAGGGGACACTGAATAGTGCACGGTACATCCAAACCGTCATCGAACCCATCGTTCTACCATTCCTAGACCGGCAAGGGAACTTGCTGTTCCAACAGGACAATGCACGTCCGCATGTATCCCGTGCCACCCAACGTGCTCTAGAAGGTGTAAGTCAGCTACCCTGGCCAGCAAGATCTCCGGATCTGTCCCCCATTGAGCATGTTTGGGACTGGATGAAGCGTCGTCTCACGCGGTCTGCACGTCCAGCACGAACGCTGGTCCAACTGAGGCGCCAGGTGGAAATGGCATGGCAAGCCGTTCCACAGGACTACATCCAGCATCTCTACGATCGTCTCCATGGGAGAATAGCAGCCTGCATTGCTGCGAAAGGTGGATATACACTGTACTAGTGCCGACATTGTGCATGCTCTGTTGCCTGTGTCTATGTGCCTGTGGTTCTGTCAATGTGATCATGTGATGTATCTGACCCCAGGAATGTGTCAATAAAGTTTCCCCTTCCTGGGACAATGAATTCACGGTGTTCTTATTTCAATTTCCAGGAGTGTAGTTTTGGTTGTTTACTCTCATTTCGGTCGGATACGATTGGCAGATAGACGACATACTCCAGAGACCTAAAGATTTATTAGTCGCTAGATTCCTCCACGTCCCTCCTAGCAGTTGTACTTACAAACACATCAAAAAAAGTTTTGCATCACTCCGGTTCCCAGAAGACCTGAAGGTAGACGTTGACTGTGGATATTGTATCACAGACACAGTACCTTTGGCTGTTCAGGTGACACTAAACCGCCCCAAAGATGTAAACAAACATGCATGAGCAGAGGAGGGGGTCCGACATCCGATCAGTTCCAGTCATTCCACAGGAAGGAGGTACACAGCTCGTGTTGTCTGTAGTTCAACCGTGCCTAGACGGTCAATACCGCGGTTCGATCGTGTCCACGCAATTACTTTGTGCCAGGAAGGGCTCTCAACAGTGTATACAGGCGTCTCAGAGTGAACCAAAGCGATGTGGTTCGGACATGGAGGAGATACAGAGAGACAGGAAACAGGAAGTGTCGATGACATGCCTCGCTCAGGCCGCCCAAGGGCTACTACTGCAGTGAATGACCGCTACCTACGGATTATGGCTCAGAGGATCCCTGACAGCAACGCCACCTAGTTGAATAGCGCTTTTCGTGCAGCCACAGGACGTCGTGTTACGACTAAAAATGTGCGCAGTAGGCTGCACGATGCGCAACTTCACTGCCGACTTCCATGGCGAAGTCCACCTTTGCAACCACGACACCATACAGCGCTGTACAGATGGGCCCCACAACATGCCGAATGGACCGCTCAGGATAGGCTTCACGTTCTCTTCACCGATGGGTTTCGCATATGCCTTCAACCAGACAATCGTCGGATACGGTGTTTGGAGGCAACTCAGTTCGGCTGAGCGGCTTAGACACTCTGTCCAGCGAATACAGCAAGGTGGAGGGTCCCTGCTGGTTTGGGGTGGCATTATGTGGGGCAGACATACGCCGCTGGTGGTAATGGAAGGCGCCATAATGGCTGTACGATACGTGAAAGCCATCCTCCGACCGATAGTGCAACCATATCGGCAGCGTATTGGCGAGGCATTCGTCTTCATGGACAATTCGCGTCCGCACCGTGCACATCTTGTGAATGGCTTCCTTCAGAATAACTACATCGCTCGACTAGAGTGGCCACCATGTTCTCCAGACATGAACCATATCGAACATGCCTGGGATAGACTGAAAAGGGCTGTTTATGGACGACGTGGCCCACCAACCACTCTGAGGGATCTACGCCGAATCGCCGTTGAGAAGTGGGATAATCTGGGCCTACAGTGATTTGTGAACTTGTGGCTACTATGCCACGACAAATACAGACATGCATCAATGCAAGATGACATGGTACTGAGTATTAGAAGTGCCGGTGTATACAGCAGTCTGGACCACCACCTCTGAAGGTCTTGCGGTATGGTAGTAAAACATGGAATGTGCGGATTTCATGAGCAATAAAAAGGGCGGATATGATGTTTATGTTGTTCTCTGTTCCAATTTTCTGTAGAGGTTCCGGAACTCTCGGAACCGAGATGAAAAACTTTTTTTGATGAGTGTATGTTACTCTGAGAGTTTGTCCTCTTCTATTTCGGCCATTCGTTTATGGTTTCTCGCTTTTTTGTTTAATTACTTCCTCAACTAACGTTTCGCTATTATTTCTAACTTTATACGACACTAATTACCTTTCCGAAGCTGCGGATTTACGGTTCAGTTCGTGCCCAAACCGAGGCGGCCAGTCTAGCTGTTTCATGTTACTTTCGTCTTAGTTTCTCCTTGTAATAGCCTGAACAAATTATCAGTTTTTCAAGTTGCTCAAATTTTGTTTCAACTACAGATGGATTCGCCGGCCTGAGTGGCCGTGCGGTTCTAGGCGCTATAGTCTGGAACCGAGCGACCGCTACGGTCGCAGTTTCGAATCCTGCCTCGGGCATGGATGTGTGTGATGTCCTTAGGTTAGTTAGGTTTAATTAGTTCTAAGTTCTAGGCGACTGATGACCTCAGAAGTTAAGTCGCATAGTGCTCAGAGCCAGTTTTACAGATGGATTCGTATTTGATGGTAAGCTTACAGCTATTGACCAAAAGCGTCGAGAGCAGTTATATACATTGGACTTCAATAATGATTATTTTGTAATGTAATATATCATGGCTGTTGGTGATCTACTTCTACACCCCTTGTATACCATAATGCGGACTTGGTTCCCGCCTTTACTTAAGTTCCATTTACACCACTTACCCTCCCCACTGCATCATACAACACTGAGTCTAATTTTGTTTCTCAACTTTCAGTTTCTAAAGTAATCTATGCGTGAGTCCCAGAATACAAATCTCAGACAAAGGCTCCCGTGAATTTCCATTGGTCGTAGTAGCAGAAGGGATGACATCACATCAGAGCAGTCGAAAACACACATCTGCATTTCTTCTCTGAGTTGACTGTAGTACGGCTAACCATCGTTTTAGCACTCGGTTCTAGTTTCTAGTTATTGCAGAAAGAGTACTACAAAAATGTGACTGTCCATTTTATTTTCGTGCCAACACGCATTCGAAATGGCGTAATTTTAGTGTGGTTTCCGGCTCCCATTCGAAGGGAAATGGCATAATTTTAGAGCGATAGTTACAGCGTACTGTAGCACACTAGCGCATGATAACTGGCCGCCACTGGTTCTGTGCAGCAGTTTACATGTATGGAAATACTGTCTCTACTCTGCTGAGAATCCGCTCAAGCTACTTTTGGCTTACGAAGTCCGGGTTCTTCTGTAATCTGCGATATGCTATGACCCATGCGTCGTGCATGGACAATCGTCCTGCTTTCAAAGTTATGTAACTAACAACGTGCTGCCACGTTCACTACGGCCCTGCCTGTAATACAATGTTCAGGCACTGTGTCCACATTCGAGCTATACGTCACACCTAGCTCCGACATTCGGACATGATTTGTGACACTTGAACAAATGGGACAGCAATTCCGATAATCTTGGTGCCACTTAATTTGTTCCAAGGCTTTAATTTCACATTAACTCTTTTGTGTCTACATCTACGTACAAAATCCGCAACCTATGGTATGGTACATGGCATAGTATACCTTGTACTTTTTGTTCCTCGCGCAAATGGAGCAAGAAAAAAAGGACTATGTGTATGACTCCAAACTCCATTACATCAAACTGGCGCTGGCGCCGGCCGAAGTGGCCGTGCGGTTAAAGGAGCTGCAGTCTGGAGCCGCAAGACCGCTACGGTCGCAGGTTCGAATCCTGCCTCGGGCATGGATGTTTGTGATGTCCTTAGGTTAGTTAGGTTTAACTAGTTCTAAGTTCTAGGGGACTAATGACCTCAGCAGTTGAGTCCCATAGTGCTCAGAGCCATTTGAACCATTTGAGCCAAACTGGCGCTTCTACAGTTCGGTGAGACTAGATGCTCTGGTAGAAAGGATTGTTAATAGCCTCGCTGAACTTATCTGACCCTGCTACTGTTAAAATGTATGTGCGTAAAAATTATTTTATGCTTTGTACTGTGCATGTGAGCGTCCACACCGCACTGCAATAGTGAATCGTGTAAGTTCGCACGCAGTTTGATATCCTAGCAATACAAGAATAACTTCTGCGATCAGCATCAAGTCTTTGTACATTGAATGTAACGTGAATGTATCGAATAATGAGTACAACATGTGATGGTCCTGTATCATTCCATGTCGATATCCACGTCATTCTATGTGATACAAATCTACCTATCTGCTTCGTCATAAAGTGAGGTATTACGTTAATGCAGCTACCACTGGTTTCCTCGAGTCCAGCACTTCAGATTAATCTCTGTCCACTGACAAAGCTTTCAGAAGTACGGTTGCTTGGGAAAGACACTTTGCCCCGGACTGCGGCTGTCGTCAGAGCTGGACGGGTAGTGGAGTGCAGACGATGCACGTGGCGTCGTTACTCGGACTTACATGTTATTTGCTTTTCGTATAATTAATCATGCCGCTTTCTCTTCACTTGTTGGTGTGTTTATTTTGACTTGAGAAGTGTCGCAAAAATCGACTATTTTTTAAAAGTGTTTGAAATGAGTGATGATTTGGTAATAATCTACACAGTTGGTGAGCCACTAATAATCACTTTTATTAATCGAACCCGTGGTTATTCACTTCCTCAAGCTCGTGATGCAGTTGAGGAGCTGCATGTCTGCTAAACTGACAATGGCCGGGAGTGCAACCCTCCATTTCGATGAAACCTCTGGCACAGGATGACACGGCTGTCGGCCGGCCTCGCCTGACCTGTCTTTGGCCGTATTGGCGATTGTTATGCTTCTGGTTATGCTTATGAGGGGGTAGCATTCGTCTCGTGGTGCTGAATGCCTTACTATTTCTAGTCGGTTAGTCATTCTCGATGAAAAAGAACTGATCGCTAACCCTCTCTTATTAGTTATTAAAATTGGCATAAAGTTTTAAATACCATTTCGATGCTCTTAATGCAGTTGAGTATTAATCTATGAAGATAGCGCCTGCAGATCCGGACGTAGAGTCAATTTATGTTTTTTTATATAAACCATGATCTCTTAGCCTGGACATTTTAACATTGTGAAGGCCTTCATTGTATAAATAATAGTCTCCCTTTAATAATCCAAAGAAGCAGATGAACATCGAAAAAAAGTAATAAGTTTAGCGCCTCTTCTCTAGTCGACGACGAGGTGATAAGGAGTCAGGCACGCGCAGGTATAGGGAAGCAAATAAAACGTTAGCTGCGCTGTTCCAGTGATATCAGCACTTTCGTCCAGAGCTAGAGAATACGCCATAAAATCTTTACAGATATTTGCAAGCTGGCTCTGGACGTCGTCTGCCATGTCCTGTATGCGACGCATAATGGTCATGTTAGGTAATGGCTCAATCCGAAACTGTTCAACTTGAGATGGACACACATGTTCCGCTGCAACTACCAAACATTCTTTTATTAAATCGCCATCAGTGAAGGGACGCAGGGATTTTGCTAAAAGCAAAGCAATTTTGTAACTCACTCTGAGAGCTGCCTCAGTTGATTTTTCTTCTTCGTCCAGATCTTCTTCGGATAGCTTCCTTTTAAGTTTAATAACTTCCTGTGCACAATCTGGTTCATCACATTTTCCACTTCCGTAGTCTTTCGCGTGGTACGACATATAATGTCGCTGCAAATTAAATTTCCTAAAAGAATTCAACGTTTTGTGACATACTAAACATTTTGCAACACCATATTTTTCTGTAAACAGGTACAATTCCTCCCAATGGGGGTTGAACTGCGAAATCATGGTTGGGGTTACACAACGGCGACTTGACACGATTCTTAAGCAGCGAAGTGACTGTTAGAGCTGATCGTAGTACTATAAACGTTACACAGTCGGCGCGAATTCAATAGGCACGCTGCGGCCCTATTCAAAGGTGTGCGCGCATTTCCCCTCCCTCCCCTCCCTCCCTACTCCGCGACCTTGCACCTACTCGCGAGCACGTGCCTGAGCACATGCGAGTACTCGCGCTCAAAACCCGCCAGTTGTTAAGCCCTGGTGTAAACAGACGTAAGCGATATTAGACTGACTGGCTGAGCTTTTTTTTTTTTTCTTTATTGTGATTTCATTCCCCTGCCCCATATGGGCAGGGAAGGACTGTCAGCGGCACAATCCGCTGCTCTTCAGCCGAGTGACACGACAACTGAAACAAGAATAAAATGATACATACATAAGGAGATAAAAAAGGGGAACATAAAACAGAGTAAGGGGAGAAAATGGAGGTAAAAATACATGGACATGGAGACGTTCATGGGGGACATTTAAAAGAGTCACCAGAAAGTTAAAAAACACAGTTGGCGATTCTTAAAACACAGAGAAGACACTGAATGCGCATGCACAGGTTAAAGGTCGGCCACAGCATTAAAAACACTTCAGAACAACACACTTAAAACCCACTTGGAGCACACACGACGCAGAATAAAACTGCCAGGTGGGACCTGCCGAGGGAAAGGTCAGAGAGGATGGAAAATGAGGGGAGAGCATGGGGCAGCTGGGGAAGCGGCGGGATGAAGAGAGGAGGGGCATCAGTGTGTTCACGAAGAGGCAGGAGACATGTGGGGTGGGAGAGGAAGAGGGAAGACAGGACAGGAGGGAGCGCAGAGACACTGAAAGGAGGCACAAGAGATGGTGGGGGAGTAGGAGGGGGAAGCCGCTCAGGAGGAGGGAGGAAGAGGAGAGGGAGCCCTGAGGAGGAGGCGGGAAGATGGGGTTAGAGTTGGTAGGAAGGGTAGATGTCAGGGCGAAGCTCATCATCCGGGAGGGGTAGACAGTGGAAGTTGTGTTGGGAAAGGAGATGGAGGGTGTGGAGATGGAGAGAGGGTGGGACACAACGGTAAAGGCGCGGCAACTGGTTAGGGGTGGAGAGGAAGGGAGACACCAGGGGGTGAGGGGGATCAAGGCGGCGGACAATATATAGTGTGCGGATGTGTTCAAGGGAAAGGAGAAGGTGGGGGAAGGGGATGAGGTCGTAGAGGATGCGCGTGGGGGACGGAAGGCGGATGTGGAAGGAGAGGCGGAGCGCATGGCGTTCGAGGATTTGGAGGGCTTTATAGAACCGGTGAGGGGCGGAAATCCAAGCGACGCTGGCATAACAAAGGATGGGGCGGATCAAGGATTTGGCTGAACGAGAGACCGGCGCTTAAGTACGCTATCGGGGGCGCCGCTATTGGCCGCTGGGACCAAATGGTTCAAATGGCTCTGAGCACTATGGGACTTAACATCTATGGTCATCAGTCCCTTAGAACGTAGAACTACTTAAACCTAACTAACCTAAGGACATCACACACATCCTTGCCCGAGGCAGGATTCGAACCAGCGACCGTAGCAGTCGCGCGGCTCCGGACTGACCGCCTAGAACCGCTAGACCACCGCGGCCGGCCCGCTGGGACCACGTGTTCAACTGTGGCGCCCTCACACTAAAAGCGGTCCAGGAGGCGCGCGCCGCCACAGCTTACGGCGCAATGGTGCAGAGACCTCTATGGGTCTTCGGCGTCCATGACGTCTGGCGCGGATTCAAA
Source organism: Schistocerca nitens (assembly GCF_023898315.1). NCBI lineage: Eukaryota > Metazoa > Arthropoda > Insecta > Orthoptera > Acrididae > Schistocerca > Schistocerca nitens. Next base: position 569,870,565 of record NC_064618.1, on the reverse strand, counting down.
TTACGCGGCGCGCCGTACCAGAGCGCCGTCAAAACTCTGCTCGGCTCACAGCGAAGTCCCCGTCCTATCCAGGAGCCGCAGGATATCAGCGGTTCCGCCAGAGGGCGAAAACACCATTTCTGGCCAGCGACATAATTAACCAGAGCGGTGCAAACTTTATTACGATAGCAAATATCGTGCCGACCTAGAAACAACACATATACCACATTTGATGTGAAGTTTGTAGAGATACCACGTAAGGCCGTGTTCTACGGACGGATAAGGAATGTACGATATGCAAGTGCGCTGCAGATACGAGCACAGGCGGACGTCGCAACGCGCGTCAAACCAGAAAATTGCGGCGCCCCCGCCGCGTTCATAACTCCACGTCAGGTGCGTGGCACGCAGCGCTCTATCACGGCGCTGTCGGGGGTTGCAGCGGGCGCTGGCCCGTGGGCTCGCGGCCCGTGCAGTCGCGGCACGGACGCCGGCTGCAGGTGCGACGCCGCGCCGACACATTGACGGATGGCCGGCGGCAGCGTCCGAAACGCAATTCCAGGCCGCGCGCCGTCGCGCCTAGCGCCACAGCGCGAAACAACCTGGTCCTCGTGCAAACAAACATACACACTCCTCTGCAGCTCTCATCAGTACAGCCTCAGGTACGCAGGGCGATTTTTCAGTGCGCACTGAAGACAAATGACGGGTATGCAATGATGAAAAAAATGGAAATGTTATCAACATCTTTTCACGCAAACCAATATTCACTGCATCATCGATTTTTTAAATAACTGGTCCCATAGCCACAAATTTATTAACAGTCACTTCCATTTCCAACCTTGACTGTTTTGTGACCACTGTCACTTATTTCACATCATCAGATCACTTCAGTATTGCGTCGTTTTCAAATGCTTTCTCGTAGTATGTCCGCCCCAGGTAGCTCAATGGTCAGCGTGACGGATTGTCAATCCCCTTGGCCCGGGTTCGATTCCCAGCTGGGTCGAGGAATATTCTCTGCCCAGGGACTGGGCTGTCCTCATCATCATCCTATCATCCTCATTGACTGCAGGTGGCCGAAGTGGCGTCAGATTGAGAGACCGGCACCCGGCGAACGGTCTGTCCGACGGGGGGCCCTAGCCATACGATTAAATAAATAAAATATATAAATTCTCTTAGCATGAACGTCTATCATTTACACCGACTGGAAAAAAATCCCAACATAATGAAGGAGCTGCGCGATATAAACGAAAATTGGTAGGCGTATACTTACATCTGAAAGATGATGTCTGTTCAAATTTCCCACCAGTCGCATAGGAGTGGCGCTAGCAGTAGCACTATGAGGATATAAATAAGGGCCGGCCGCTGTGGCCGAGCGGTTCTAGGCGATTCAGTCTGGAACCGCGCTGCTGCTACGGTTTCAGGTTCGAATGCTGCCCCGGGCATGCATGTGTGTGATGTCCTTAGGTTAGTTAGGTTTAAGTAGTTCTATGTCTAGGGGACAGATGACCTCAGATGTTATGTCACATAGTGCTCAGAGCCATTTGAACCATTTATAAATAAGGTTTGCCTTAAAAACAAGCTCTAACGGTCTTTAGCTTCTTTGAGACGACATGGTGAGTTAACATTAGCTCAGAATTCCTTTAAGACGACAAAGACGCCATTATCAACACCTCACTGAGTTCGAACTAGGCCCTGCAATAAGGATACAAGAAGCTGGATGTTCCTTCTGCGATATTGCAAAAAGACTTGGCAGGAACGTGACCACTCTACATGATTGCGAGCAGCCGTGGTCGCGAGAACGTACAGCCGCCAAGATACCGGTTTTCGCACCGCCACGTAGTACTACCAAGAGGGAAGATCATCATGTTCGGCGTATGGCTGTAGCGCATAGTACTGCATCTGTATCACCTATTTAGCGGCAGTTGGCACCACAGTGACACAAAGAACTGCTACAAATCGGTCACTTCAAGTACAGCCCTGAGCTAGACAGCCTGCAGCTTGCATTCCACTGACGCCAAATCACCACCATTTCCGACTTCAGTGATATCAAGCGACAGATCATTAGAGGGCAGGGTGGACATCTGTTGTGTTTTCTGATGAAAGCAATCGGTTATAACCCATCGTCCCTCGCCTTTAGTCTACCTCTTCACGTAAACTTTCCAAAAGTTATCTCTTAGAGGTTTTCAGGCGCTCCACAGCACAGAATAACAGCTTTTTGTACATGTCTGTGTGTTCTCGCATACTATGTAAAGATGAGATATTCCGCTCGCCTCAGAGAATTCAGACTTTAGCAAATCCACCTAAATAAAATGTTTTTTGACAACGCACTGTTTAGGTGTTGAAAGAGCGGCATTCCTGCTATCTGTACAGCAGGAGCAATTTTACATAGTTCACCTTGTAGTGTAACGACGTATAGATTTGTTTATAAATGATTTTCTTTCGACATATGACCATGTGTAGACTTCGTCACCTACGTCAGTTACAACCCACTTCAAAATTATTTATATTCTTTTTAAATTGTCTCAGAATGGTTCTTGGACGAAACTGTAAAACATCATTTGAGTCGTATGCACAGAATTACGTCACTCGGGCCAATTGGTTTGCGTAAACTTTTTCAATTTTAGATGTCGTTTGTTTCTCCTGAGAAATTATATTGATACACGTTATCTGATTTAATCGATATTAGAACCACATTGAATAAACTTTTTGAGATTCAAAGTGGCCAGCAATTTTCTCTCTGGTCCCGGCAGCGAAGATGCTGTCTCCGTTCGTTGCGCCGCCCTCTCCGTACATGAAACATAAAAAAAATACAAAAACTTTAGACAATTCACAACCATTACAAATATTACAAAAAATACATAAACAAAACTAAATTAAACTTATATTCACCTGCAAACTGGGCTGACACTGGTGGATGGGTGACGCTTCAATTTCGTCCCACTACAACCTGCTCCTCGTGCAGTATTACACTGCGTGTCTGGCTAAAGTGTTGCCGTTTTTAACAGCTCAACTGCCGTAATGTCAGCTCAATTATTTAAAAAAAAGTGACAGAATAAATACGAAACCTCATTTGTTGCATGAAGTATTACCATTGTGTGTTCTCCAGGTAAGATTCTTAGGCCTGCTATTACGAGCATTGTACCAACAGACATCACCTCACATCGTGTAAAAGGTATAGTCTTACGCTTTTAAAGTGAATACTGTGATAGCACATTGCAAATAGCTCATAAAGTAATAAAATCAGTGAAATCTCCAGCTAAACGAGTGTAAACTTACTCTTCAGTTGTGGTGATTTTTGTTTCCTCGCATCGTGTAAAGGGTATAGTATTAAGCTTTTAAAACGAATGCCAACCGCCTTGCCACAGTGCTAACACCAGTTCCCGTCAGATCACCGAAGTTAAACGCTGTCGGGCTGGGCTAGCACTTGGATGGGTGACCATTCTGTCTGCCGAGCGCTGTTGGCAAAGGGACTGCACTCAGCCCTTGTGAGGCAAACTGAGGAGTTACTTGATTGAGAAGCAGGGGTTCCGGTCTCGTAAACTGACATTCGGCCGGTAGAGCGGTGTGCTGACCATATGCCCCACAGTATCCGCATCCAGTGACGCCTATGGGCTCAGGATGACACGGCGGCCGGTCGGTATCGTTGGACCTTCATGGCCTGTTCGGACGGAGTTTTAAAACCAATACTGTGGAGTCAAATAAAAGAGATTCTAGTATCGTTGTGCTGATCTTGACGTTAAAACTGTACGTGGTTTTATAAATCTTTGTTATAAGTACAGTACTGAGGTACGACATTGCTTCCTGTGATTCATTAAATAACTAGGGTCTTCCACTACCAACCACAAATCCCACACGGCGCGTTGATTTTAATCGCATTAATCGCGTATTAACCACTCGGTGGGAAATGTAGAACGTCACGTGGTGTGAAATCATAGTAAAGTTATCCATCTTATCGAATTTATAAAGTGATGACACATCCACAGAGTTGTAGGTGAAGGAGTGATAGAGAATGCTGTATTCACTCTACTGGGAATCCTGTAATTTTCTGGCGGCGGTCATGGACTGTGCGGCTGGTCCCAGCGGAGGGCGGGTCCTCCCTCGGGCATGGATGTGTGTGTTTGTCCTTAGGATAATTCAGGTTAAGTAGTGTGTAAGCTTAAGGACTGATGACCTTCGCAGTTAAGTCACATAATATTTCACACACACATTTTTTCTGGCGGCGGGGTGGGGGCGAGGGGTTTGCTTTGTGGGCTAACGAGGCGGCTTTCTTTGATGGTTGTAAGATACCGAGAAGCTAAATGGTTTCAAGCGAATACCGAGTCCATTAAGGTTTAGGCCTTAGGAATGCCCTGTTCTAAAGCGACACCGACTTCAAAAGTCCTCCTAGAAAGATCGGCGAACACAGATAAAGACCGCTAATTACCAGAACCACCTCATCATTCAGCGGCTGCTTCAAAGCCATCCTTGCAACTGGCGGAGAGTTGTAGGTGGATGCAAGCATGAGCCGTCTCACCCTAAGGCGGCGATTTCAAAGGTCTTCCTACTAAAAGGAGAACACTGGCTGTCACCGACAAAGAACGATGCTCCCAGGAACCGCTGCATTCTTCAGTGGGTATCAATGAAACTGAGGAAAATTGTAAGGCGGACTGCTTTGATGTAGACGTCAAAACTCTCTCCTAGTAGGGGTAGAGAACGCCGACCATTGTGGCCGAGCGGTTCTAGGACCTTCAATCCGGAACCGCGCGGCTGCTACGGTCGTCGGTTCGAATCCTGCCTCGGGCATGGATGTGTGTGATGTCCTCAGGTTAGTTAGGTTTAAGTAGTTCTAAGTTCTAGGGGACTGATGACCTCAAATGTTAAGTCCCATACTACTTAGAGTCATTATTTGAACTCGTGGGTTGCTGCAGTAGAAGTGTTTGACATAGTCGGCAACAGACTGTCCTGCAAGGGATGCAGAACGCCGAAAAGGATTTATCTGGAATTCTTCAATTTCTCTCGTTGCCAACTTATATGAAGAGTCTAAAAGTATGCGGTTACTCTCTGCATGTGCGGGAATTCGTAGATTTGGCTGAAACATAACAGGTCATCTCAAATGGCTCTGAGCACTATACGACTTAACTTCTGAGGTCGTCAGTCCCCTAGAACTTAGAACTACTTAAGCCTAACTAACATAATGACATCACACACATCCATGCCCGAGGCAGGATTCGAACCTGCGACCGTAGCGGTCATGCGGTGTCAGACTGGAGCACCTAGAACCACTCGGCCAGGTCATCTCAAAGAAGTAGTATATTCACCAAAGGTTTCCCAGTAAAAGCCGACGACTCTGCTTGTCAAAGACGAAGGGGACTGCGAGGTACGTCACGTGAGTTGAAGTAACAATTTCACCAAGTACCGCTCAAATTTTCTGCCGCACGCCACTGCCGCAAGACAGAAAAAGACAGGAAAGCACTTGCGCTGCAAGACAGAGGGAAAAAAGTGCCATGGCTCGTGCCGTAGGAAAAAAACCTCTGCGACAGTGGGATGGGTAGTACGAGCAGTAGTGGCTTACTAGCTGCGATAGCTCATGCAAGGTTGGATTTGTTAGTATAGGTATCATGCATCATTACCGTGACAAGAGATGGCGATGTGTCACAGTTGCTGCAGCTGCTACATTCCTGGAACAATCAAGATCGTTATACAGTAGTGGGAGATCGGCCACAGATCATCTCACTGTGTGGGGGATGTGTGGAGCTTGTTTGTATGCAGTGCACGGTACGGCTTCCCGGTGTGGTGCCAGTTATTCGGCAGTGTATTTCAGCTGGATATCCAGTAATGGCGTCTGATCAACAGGGGCTCGCCTGTGCCGTTATGTTTGCGTATGCTTGGCCATAGATGTTATGTCCTTACAAGTATGTCTTTTGGTCTTTTATGTTTCCATCTATGGTTGTGGTCGTAGTTCCCCAGATTCAGAATAAACGGGTTCTGTGAATGTCTGGAGTTTGTGTATAGTCTTGTGGTGAGTTTGTGGATTACCTCCGTGAGAGTCTGAAGTCGGTATTCCCGGTGAAGGTCCGCGATGCGTGTGTATCGTGGAGCAATGCTTATGATTTTGAGTACTTTGTTTTGTATGAGCTGCAGACGGCGCAGGCGTGTAGGCGCAGCGTATCCCCAGACAGGAGCTGCGTACGTCATCAGGGGTCGGATAAGTGTCATGTACATGGACCTCGACACCCTTCTGTTCAGTGTGCTACGCCTGTTGAGCATAGGATAGAGCTGTTTGAGGCTCGCGCTAGCTCGGTTGGTCATGTGTTGTATGTGGTCCCCCCAGAGTAATTTCCGGTCCAGCCAGACACCGAGGTATTTGACTTTCTCGCGGAAACGTATTGGACGTGCATGTACAGTTATTGGTCTGCAGTAGCGGTGTTTGCGCAGTTGCTTCGGTCTTCTAGTGAACAGAACGGCTTCGCACTTGTCGACGTTTACTCTAACACGCCATTTCTCCAACCAAGGTTCGGCCACTCTGAGTGCAGTCTGTAGGCGTGACGTAATGTTTGATGGTTTCCAATCTTGCGCAAAGATGGTTGTCTCATCCGCGTAGATTGCCATCATTATGTTGTGTGTGGTTGGGAGATCGTTTATGTAGAGATTAAACAGTAGGGGCCCTAGGATGCTTCCCTGGGGTACTCCCGCGTGTATACCGTGTCGTGTTGTTTTCCCTGCACGTCAGTGTTGAAACTCCTGTCTGTGAGGTATGAGTGTATTAGACACAGCAGCCCGTCGGGGAATCCCGCGTCGCTGAGTTTGCGGATGAGGCCGTTGTGCCATAGACGGTCGAAAGCCTTTGCGATGTCCAGAAACACTACCCCTGTAGCTTTGTTTATGTTGAAGCCATGTGTTATATGTTCAACGACCCGTAGGAGTTGTTCTGTTGTGGAGTGGTTATTCCTGAAGCCGAATTGCTCCGGTCTCAGGATGTCATTTGTTATGCAGTGCCTAGTGATGCGTTTGAGAATCACCTTCTCAACAATCTTACTGACCGAGCTCAGAAGGCTGATGGGTCGGTAATTTTGTGGGAGGCTGTGGTCTTTCGCCGGCTTCCTGAACATCAGGACCTTGGCCGTCTTCCAAAAGGCGGGGAAGTGTTGGTGTTTTAGTATGGCATTCGTTATGTGTGTTAGGTACTGAGTTCCTTTATCCGTGAACTCCTGGAGGACACGGTTTTGAATGCCATCATGACCAGGGGCTTCCCTAGCAGCGGAATGCATTATAGCCCAGGAGACTTCTGCTGTGCTAGCATGTCGAATGTCGTCGCGCGATGGTTGGGCTAGAATGCGTGTAACCTCTTTGTCAGTAGCAAGTGTGAACACTGGATCCGATGGTACCAGGTTCGGTGTGAATGACGCTGCGAGTGTTCGTGCCATTAGTTCTGCTTTCTCTTCCGCTGAGTATGTTGGTCCGTCAGCCCCTTGAAGCGTTGGGGTGTATATTTTCTCGGGCTCGTGTTGCCTCGGCCACCTGTCAGGCACCTACTCGACCTACAGGGCTCGCTCGGACGAGCGGCTACGGTCTCGGGATTTCCGCGCCGTCTTCAGGCTTCAGCCACGTACACACTAAACCTGAAACATGTTTCCAGCTACTTGATGTTGACACCATTTGGAAACATGTTTGGAAACATGTTTCGAAACACAGAAACATCTAACCGTACAGATCAGAGGAAACAATGTTACCGGCTAGCTGCCACTTGTCACCTCTGCACGGCGCTAGCGTGCGTGTGTATGTGTCGTCTACTGTTAAGTGGTGTTGTGTTTACAATAGTGTCGTTTTCGCTTCATCTTTCTGAAACAATGGAGTGGTCAAGGAAGCAAATCGTTGATTTAATTGCCGTGTACCAGGGGGAGGATTGCTTGTGGAACGTCCGGAGCAAGGAATGTAGAAACAGTGTTAAAAAACATGATGCACTTACAAAAATTGCCGCATCTTTTGGAACGGACAAGGAAAGCCTAGACAAGAAAATATGATCGCTCGTGGTTGCTTACAGGCGTGAGAAAAGAAAAATAATTTCAAGAAGACCCTCTGTTAGTGGTGCAGACTTTGCATATGACTCCAACTGGTTCGGCTCTCGGCTGCTGCAGTTCTTGGACGATGTTCATGAGCCGAAGGAGACAACAGATACTTTGGAAAATGAGGTACGAAAATTATGTTTGTTTCTCTTTATTCATATACAGTCACATTCACTCATAGTTATTTTGCCACGGTACACTTCCTTGTGGGCTTAAAAAATAGTTAGCAAACTCGTCTCGAATTTGTTTGTTCGTGGAAGCAGCTTTCCTTGATATATTCTGTGCCGCAATTAAAACTGATGCAGTGTCATCTCGTCTCCATGTGCCTGGAATGATCTCACCCGTTAGTGAATCGTAGGAATCGAAGCTTCCATGTGGGGTGTACCGGTTCCTTGCCTCAGCATTTCGCCTTAAAAAAGTGTGACAGTTTTTGCCTTCTCAGGTTGTAACAACATAGGTTTCCTAAACACACGGAAAACTAAAGCCACAGTGCCACAAGTGTTCTCAACAACCATTCTGGCCCTAGAAAGTCTGTAGTTAAAAACTCTCTGTTTTGAACCTTTGAAATGTTTTCCTGGCTAGGGTTCCATAATATTTTCCTGTAACTGAAAAGCATCGTATGCGACAAAAACGTATGGTACGGCCTTTGTTCCACCTGGTAAGCATTCAGCTTGTGGCAAGTTTAGTTTCTTTTTGTTAATTAACTCATGCTCTCGTTTTTGAACATATCACCATCTGGTATTCTGCCTTGGCAGCCGACATCTGCGTACGAAAAGTTATAGCTGGCATCGACGACAGCAGGCATCACAACGCTGAATGAACCTTTATAATTATAACATTCACTTCCACAACCAACAGGCACTGTAGCACGATATTTTTCCCGTCAATTGCTCCGACACAGTGGAGGAACTGAAGAATATGTGAGAACAAACGTGCTGGTTCACGCAGGTCGTTTTCAGTCTCTGGCATCTGAAATAAATAAATTTAATTTCAGTTTTTCGTTCATTCGCCAGAGGGCATAAATGAAGATTAAGAGGTTATGGCTGGACCTTCTAGTCCTCTACACGAAAAATCAGAAGGTGGCCGAGAAAAAAGATATGCAGCAACCCTACATGATTGCGTCTCAATTATTAACTAAAGTGCTGCAAAAACAAGGAGATAACAAGAACGATGAATGTAGTACATATGTGCAGTATGTGGCATCAGTGTTACGAAAATTTCCAGAGTCATAAAGAGCAAAAACAATGCATTTGCTTAATGAGATGTTAACAAAACAGCATGTAGCACATTTGGAAAGTCGGCAGTCGACAGTGGGTATGAATGTGGCGCCCTGCCATCATCATCAAGTAGTAACTCCCCTGTTACGTAGACAGTGGTAGCACAACTGAGGAAGTTGTGTTTGTGAGATCTGTAATGTAATTGACAAATAATAATATTTCGAAAAGATGCTTATTTAACGATGTTTTTATTTACTTACCTTTACATAATCCTCCAGTACTTCCACCAGAGCTCCACATACTTCAGGCACGATTTGAGATATTGCTTGCTTCGAAATGTGAATAAATACGCAAGACTCTGAAATGAATCTCCTGTGGCCAGGAAATGAAGAGTAGCTGCGAGCCTTTGGTTGACTGAAATAGCTTTCCGAAAATTCGTGTCTTTTTTTGAAACAAATGGTGTTATCATATTAGCCAGATATTCAAAAGTTACGGAAGCCAGAGGCGTCTTCCATAATCAACTCACGTAGCAAGTTATTCCCGCCATTTCTTCTATAGAATGTTTTCCTCCACCATCGACGAGGACGACTTTCATTTTGTTTATGTAAACCTTCTAGTATTAATAATGCAGCACCACATATCATTATTGTTTCTCGACACCAGACATAACGCAGCGACACCAGACATAACGCAGCGGCAGACGATATGAACACAATAATTCAAGGAGCCCTGCAGACGGAGTGAACACACAACGAGAAATGTTTGTCGCAAGTGCGCACGGAAACAGAGACCAGAAAGAAAGTCGGGAACATTTGCAAATCATCGCAGAAAACAATGTTTCCAACAGAAACATGTTTCCAGTGGCAGTGTGTACGAGGCTTTACGCTTCGCAAGTAGCTGGTACACAAGTGCTTTCCTTCAAATCGCTACCCTCACTCGAGTTTCGTCCACTATCTATCACCTGATGGACCGTGTTAATGCGTAGTCTCACCCAGACGCACGGACAACATCACAGCCCAGCATCCTGTGATCCACTTGCTAGATAACTAACATGTTTACGGAGGTGACAGTAGAACTTTTGGTTTGGTCACCACGTTGGTGCGGGCGTGGAGGAGTCCCATCTCTCTAAAAAAAAAAAAAAAAACCGCTTCGCATCGCCCAGCCGAGCCCGCTTCGCGGATCTTGCGCACGTCCATTCGCATGTCTATCGTCAAGTGTGGTCGTATTTAATGCAAGTGTCGATGCCCACCATTCCACACGATCATTCACTCCCGCCGTCATTCAGTTTTTACTCTACCTCTCTGATGTCACGCTTTACACACTGCGTACCCGACTAAAGTGCTGGAGCAAACATGGCATATTACGAAATCCGGAACGAAACGTTCTGTATCCGTAACAATCCAGTGTTAAAATGAAAAATAAAATGATAATACTAAAGTTAAACTGGATCACTCATTTTCTGCAGGAAGTATCAACACCTTGTATACAGGGTGTTTCAGAATTGATGGTTAATTTCAGGGATATGACAGAAATCATCATTAAAAATAAAAAAGTCAAGTAAACATGGGCTCTAAAACGCATACCTTAAGAGCTATAAGCAATTCTTGATCTTCTATACTGTGAAACAAATCTCTTCTACTGCAAGCTCTTTGTTTCCACATTCTGGGAAGTGGTAGTATGGACCAAAACAAGAATAAAGTGTCGTGTAAATATGTGCTCTAAAATGCATAGGTAAAAGAAATTATAAGCACTTCTTCATTAGCAGAACTGTGTTTTAAAGTAGCGAATATGAACAAGTTCTCGTAGCTCTTAAGGTATGCATTTTAGAGCACGTGTTTACTGGACTTTTTTTTTGTTTTGGTTCATACTAACACTTCCCAAAATATAGAAACAAAGAGCTTGCAGTTGAAGAGATTTGTTTCACAGTATCGAATATCAAGAATTGCTCCTAGCTCTTAAGATATTCGTTTTAGAGCTCATGTTTACATGAATTTTTTTTTCGAATGATTATTCCTGTCATCACTTTAGAAACTCTCTGAACATAAAGAACATAAATAGTCATTAATACGCATTTCACTTCATCTAAGAAACGGAACGAAGGTTTGTCGAAAAAGAGTGTGCGTCACTTAAGCGAAATTCTTAAAGATTTTTGAATAAAATGCAGTTTGTTAAATTCAGCATATTTCCCACGGGCTTATATTTATTTATTTTTCCCAGCACACTTACTCCGATGCCGAACGCATTTCTCCCAAGGACGGAGCGGTTTGCCGATACCATCACTGTAGAATGTCTGACCACGCCTCTGTTGTGTGTACGATTTTCGGGTAAGTCAACCCTATTATAATCGATTATCTAATAACCAATTTTACTCAAGGGGAAAATCACCTAACAACCAGCTGTCATCCAAGCCAGAGATTAAAATTAACCTGTAGCTGCAAAAGCTGCAATTTTCGTAGTCTATCTCGACATCACCTTCGTTTATAAAATGAAGAATTCAAGCTGTAATATTCTGTAACCATTATACTGTCGTCTGATAATATACTTTAAAAGCCGCCAGCAATCCGGCGGCCTTCTTTTAACCCAACTCCATAACTAGATACATCTTCGTCCTATAAACCAATAGTTTCTGCTAAGTGACACGCTCCTTTAAATGCCAGCCACCATCTGATTGTACACGTACTCGAACTGAATAAAGTATAGGGGAAAAACTAGACCCTGCCGGCTACAGTCTTTTTAAGAAAAATGCCATTATTTTGTAGCAAAAAACACTGCCAACTTGTTATCATTGCAATAATGTCATCATATTCTGGACATTAAGATTCTAACACGAATACGCCTCTCACAAATCGCTAGAGCTCTAGTAACACAACGTTATAGATGACAATTCAGGTAGTAACGGAGCATAAACCGCTGACAGGAACTATCGCATATTCTATCCACACAGCGATATTTCATTAAGTCGATTTACTAGGAGGGAAACGTTCTGAGACAGATATGGAGAAACTCTGGTCGTGTTTACTATCGTGTTGGGACTCATTAAAAAAAGCATTCTGAAAACGTATGTAATGTTACATAAATATCGATGTATCACAAGACAGAGTCACACACTATTTCCTTCCAAGAAGAAAAAAATAGTTATGGTCTACTAATGTTTGTGTAAGGCTGCTGAACAACATTCTAGTGATGACTTGTTTGTCGCTGTAACACACTCTTTATTAAACAGACGACTTTTCCTATCTCGAATATTTCTTCGAATTATACATATGTAAGCAATGGACTGTTAGTAAAAATAGACTTCTATGGAAGTAGTTCTTGCGATAATTGCAGTCTACAGCCATTAAACCACTCTGGTAAGGGTCTAAAGACTGCTGGTGAAATTTCATATTTCGTCGTAATACACCACGGTAATCCTAAACATGTTATGTACATGATACATGATTTTTGATTAGCAGACCAATCGTAGCTACCATGACACTGACATTAGCACTGTGTATTGGAACCGTGACACGTCAGGAAAGATGATGTTTCTATCAACAATAGCCGCGGAAGCATAAGAAAGCTAGTCTTCCACTCTTGATTCTATAGGATCTAATACACGGAGATGGGATGGTTTCAGTCATACGGCTGAGTAACTCCGAATTCCACCATTACTTCAGTTACCAGTATGGATGTTTCGTGTAATCGATTAAAATTATAGGTAGACTTTTTTATAAACTATTATTGGTCCTGATGTTCATATTGGGTCTGGAAACAGGACATAACGCCATCTTCACACAATTATTCGGGATTCCGGCCGCCATATTCATGTGAGTAAGCCGTCACACTCACTTACCGGAACTGAAACAAAACCGTAGCGGCGGCTCCTTAATACACCGCCTGTAGGTCCAGCGCCCATGCGCGAACGTAACTGCCCTCTAGAGCAAAGGACGACGGCGTTTCCTGCCGAAACAGACTTATAAGTGATTATGTTTGAAGATGAGCACTCGTAATCACGACTTAGTCTGTATGTACTGGGATGTTCTACATTCGCACTCCTTTTCAATCAACTACTGAGGTCGATTCTGGAGATATGGTTGACAATTACAGTATGAGAGAGCCGGTATCTGTAGAGCAGAAGATCTAAAGCAGGTAGGGGACATACCACTGAACTATGTTTATGCAGGGCGATGTAGAAACTTTGTTGTAGTTGTCAGATGTGATTCCATGCTCATCTTTCAACAAATCTAGCAGTGTGAATAGTATGTCACTTGCACTACGTTGGAGGCTAGTAATAAAGTAAGTAAATAATAAAAATCGAATCAGCGTTAGAGATATGTTGAACTGAGATGGGGGATGCGATTGAAAACGTTTTGCAGCCTTTCTGGAGGCAGATTAGTGACATGTATCCAATTCCTTTCAAGCTATCATGACTCGTTGATTTCACCATTACTGAACTTGTAAAGAACTCCTCAACGCACAACTGCTTTAACTCATTGTACAATTCATGAAATTAACTCACTGCACATCAGCTGTTGCTACTTACGAATCGATAGATGGGGCCGTAACGTCACTCCATTTCTCCACCAACGCCACTGACTACTGATGATTCACTGTATACTGCCTATGCTTGACGAGATTTAAGTCGCTCCAAATATCCTATCATAACAAGAGTTCCTCGATGTTCCTGGGTGCACAACGCATTTCCAACTCATGCCATCACTACTGTGTTCTCATCTGAGAAGCGCACGCGGTCCCAGTCTCTGTGCTCTTTGACCTCTTCGCAAAAGGTTTAGATGCTCGGTAGAAAACTATGTACTGATTATCAGAACCCCCAGCCGTGTAGCTGGCCTGTGATATTGCGTCCTGTTAAATTCCACTACAGTTGGACGTGAGGCTCTTGCACGAGGTAGAGATCATCTCCCGCGGACGGAAATACCTGTAGTTCGTAAACGCTCCACAATGCTGTGAGCAGCACCAAACTCCTCGTCCTTCTACCAGTTTCACTATGATGCGAAGTCCTCCAAACTAAACAATAACAAACACCGCTTTAGCTGCTCACACTGTCTTCTTCTACTGCCTCGTGTTGCGAGAGGCTGACTCATTTAACGGTGGTCTTACACTGTGTGGACGACCGGCGGATCTATGACACCATGCTCTCATTTCCTCCGAGTGGTTAGTACACGGTCCACTTGTATTAATTCAGCTCGCTCTGTCCCTCCACGAGATGTAGAAGGTGGTAGATATAGTGCGCCCCGACTTCTGGTCAGTTTAAATTAAATTGAGAAGACCACAAAGATAATGTTGCAGGAAGGGCGGGTCAAAGACAGATGAACATGTACAAGATGCAGTGAGACTGATGAGATTCTTACCACGTAGGCTCGAAAAATTTGAAAGAAGGACACCTATTTCGAAATAGGGACGAGTGTGCCATGGATATGATGCCGCAGTTCGGATGGTAATCCTTAAAGAGGGATCTCCAATATAAGCGTATCGTCCAAGTCGCAGGCAACATTTCTTCTGCTAGAAAGCCATGCTATTAGTAATCAGATTTGGTGCATTTCTTACGACCCTAGTCTAATGTTGAAGGTAGCGCTGCATTTTAAGTGATTCTTCACATAGCACAGCATCTATTGTGCGTGATCATTCTCCGTCGTGCATTATCCTCCACCTCCTACAACCCTGTGGACATGTCATCACCTTATAAATTCAGTAAGGTGGATAACTTTATTACGACCGTACACCATGTGGCGTCCTCTTTTCTGGCGGCACGATTCTGTACTTCCCGCCGAGTGGTTATTACGCGATTAATGTGATCACAATCGCATTTGTAACTGGTAGTGGAAGACCGCATTTTTGTAATGGCCAATGGAAGCACCACTGCACCATATTATGCTTACAACCACGATTTATAAAATCACATATAATTTTAACGTGAAAATCGACTCAGTGATACTCGCATCTGTTTTTTGTTTTATCTTCCTGTAGAACCAAGGCTGGTGTGCACAAACAGCGTAAAATAAAAGTTGCCATCGTGCTGTTTTTCAGGATTACGTCTCTCTCCTACTAAGAGACACTGGGATCATTATCAAGAAAAACATGTCTGTCCATCCCGGAATGTTCGCTCAACGTTGCTTATTATGCTATTTTTTGGTCCTACCAGCATCGTGTTATTGGCGAAGTCTTCTACTCACCGTAGTGTGTGACCTTGCTATCTGAATGTATGTTTAAGAAGTTTTGGATGGTGTTAAATGCTTATTTTGTAGTATATTCAAGGCAAGATTCAAAGTTCTAGGTTCAATATTCATTGTAGCAAGCATTAGTTCATACCGCTAGAGTGACCTACTGCTATTTAATTGGAGATTTCTTGGATTTTACTACTATATCCACTGTTTGCGCTGTTGTCGTCACAGAATTCTTTTTAAAAGCTTAATACTGCACCCTTTACACGATGTGAGGTGCAGTCAGTCGGTACAATTTTCATTGCAGATAATATAAGTTCATACCACGAGAGTTAGTTTACACTTATTTAGCTGGAGATACCACTGCGGTGTTGTCGCCGCAGTATTCGTTTTAAAAACGTTAGACTGCACCATCTACACGATGTGAGGTGAGGTCTGTCGGTACATTATTCGTTATAGCACGCATAAGAATCACACCCAGAGAATACATGATGGAATTCTTCATGCAGTAAATAAGCGTTAAAGTTGATTGTCACTTTTTTTTTAATAAGTGAGCTGACATTACATCAGTTGAGCTGTTGTGAACGGCAACACTTTAGGCACACACGCAGTGTGCTACTCCACGAAGAGCAAGTGTGGTGTGCAAAATTGCGCCAAGTCGATTCATCCACCGTCTGCACAGCAGGAACGCTGTTCTTTCAAAACCAACGTCCCTCAATGGTTGTGTGTGCGTATTCTTTTCAGAGCAGGGTTCAACCACCCAAGCATGTACCTACAGCGTTGTCAACAAGCATCATTTTACTTAGGTGGATGTTCCTAAGGGCGACATCCTGTGATGAGGGCGGATTATCTCATCCTTCCACATTATAAGAGACCACACAGACGCATACAAAAAGCTGTTATGCGGTACAGTGGAGCGTGTGAAAACCTCAACCCGACAGCCTTAGCGAAGTTTATATGAAGAGGTAGAATAAATGCGAGCGATGATGGGTTACAACCGGCTGTAGCGGCGGACAATAATCTCTGCCTGCCAGGAGGTGTAAAACGACCAGTATAAACAGCCATACGTATGTCATTTACGAAGGACATATTATTTCTATGTTTTTTCTACATGAGCCGATTTTATTTAGGTGATGAGCACTTTCAGACAGTACAGGCACATCAAAATGGTTCAACTGGCTCTGAGCACTATGGGACATCAGTCCCCTACAACTTAGAACTACTTAAACCGAACTAACCTAAGGACATTACACACATCCATGTCCGAGGTAGGATTCGAACCTGCGACCGTAGCGGTCGCGCGGGGCACATCCAGAACGTTTGAAAGCACATCGTTGTTAACCGTTCAGTTGATCTTCTGTGACGAATAGTCAGCTGTTTCGCCATTGTTCCAGGGGTGTGGGAGTGTATGGAGGGAGGGGCAGTTATTTCGAGAAATACGTTTAACGGCTTGGCGGAAGTGTTCTGCTTTTTTCTTTTGTCCATCTGAGACGGATTTCTACAGCATGGTAACAGCATGTCCCTCCACCATCGGTGGAGGGACAGAAAAGGCGTGTTAAACCTCTGTGCCTGCCCTATGTGGGGAGGGGGGGGGGGGCTTGGGGAGAAGGAGGGATGAGGTAAATTTGGAAGGGCTGTAGACTGGTTCTGAGCTGGCTAGTCCGTGTCCGCATATTGAGTTGAAGAGTCGAAGACACGTGCAGCTGGCTGCGCTCTCGTCTGGTGGAATCTTTTGGGTCAGTTTTCGATGTAGTTGTGTTATTAAAATGATTTTTGTCATTTCCCAGTGCCTGTGTTGCATTTGTTGTTTTATGACCCATTTTTCTTGCTTTTTCACGACTATTTCGATGTGCAATTAGAGTAAAAAAGCATTTTCCATCAGTAGTGGTAGCGCTTATTGTCCTTCCAACAGTACAGTGATAGACTGCTGCCTTATTCCTTCTTACGATGTATCTGTGTATAAGTTCCTCAGCAGCTGTGCACTTGTAGGAGGCAACTCTTCTTACTCTTCAGTGGTAGTTTTCAGTCCTGTTCGTTCTAACCACGTGTCTGTCTAGACGTTCCTGAGTAGCTATTCTATTTGCAGCTCGGTAGGGGCAAACTCTTCTACATTTCAGTGTTGGTCTGCTGTCCTACCTCTTCTTCTCATACATCTGCGTTCAAGTTCCTCTGTAGCTGTACCAAGGTGACCTCTCTGAGGCAGTGAAATAGAAAGAAGTTCAGAAATAAACAGAAGAACTTTTATTTGAATTTCGAGCACCAGGGCCGCAGGATGTTTGTCGAGTAAGCATACAGCAATGCAGCGGGATGCGTCTGCAGCGAACTCTGAATTTAGTCAATGACCCACACTTACAGTTGGTAAAAACGAGTGGTGGTGGGTGCATGAAGTAATTTCCTGCACTGTGGATTGACCGGCCATTTCAGAAACATGGACGACTTCAGCACAGGCAATAGTCTCAATAAGTTGCGAAACTCATCTTCAGTCCATCTCGCTGCATCACCTTTATTTGCTGAAAAGTATTCCCTCATCTCCTTCCATTCCTTATGTGAGAAGCTATAAGAACACTCTTGAGATCTATGCCTACAGGAAATACACTTATTGAACTCCTCTCTGTCCAACAACAATATCTCGCCAATTAAACAGATTTCCCGCCAAAAATAAAAAATCTTCCTCTCGATCCATTTTTCCACCAACTCACAAGGAGGGATGGGGGGAGGGAAGGGGCACTAGAGCAGTCGGTCTTCAAACTCTGAGGCGAACATACATACTTGTAAAAGGAATAAGCGGAAGCGAGGGCCCGCGAAAGTGAGGGCGCCTAAATTCGATACTCTTGCCATTTTGAATTTCCCGTCACCTTTTTGAAATTCTAGCCTTTTTTGAATTTATCACCATTTTGAATTCGTTAATCTGCATAATTAATTTAATTAATTTGCTTATTAATTGAATTGTGTCTTTGCCACATCTATACCCCAGGGTGAGGAGGGGGGACCACGCAAGAAATGCCGAGATCTGGCAACAATGTAGACTGGGATCACACTGATTTTATACCACTAATGAGAAATGTATACACGAAATTTCATTATTCTACCTAAATTATATTTTTGGTGTTGTTACTTTAAGTCAGTCAGTGTATATGACTATTTTGTCTTACAGTTTTAGTCATAAAAGATATGGGCGGGTAGATGATAATGTTGTTCTTGTTGTTGTCTTCAGTCCTGAGACTGGTTTGATGCAGCTCTCCATGCTACTCTATCCTGTGCAAGCTTCTTCATCTCCCAGTACTTACTGCAACCTACATCCTTCTGAATTTGCTTAGTGTATTCATCTCTTGGTATCCCTCTACGATTTTTACCCTCCACGCAGCCCTCCAATGCTAAATTTGTGATACCTTGATGCCTCAGAACATGTCCTATCAACCGGTCCTTCTTCTTGTCAAGTTGTGCCACAAACTCCTCTTCTCCCCAATTCTATTCAACATCTCCTCATTAGTTATGTGATCTACCCATCTAATCTTCAGCATTCTACTGTAGCACCACATTTCAGAAGCTTCTATTCTCTTCTTGTCCAAACTATTTATCGTCCATGTTCCACTTCCATACATGGCTACACTCCATACAAATAATTTCAGAAACGACTTCCTGACACATAAACCTATACTCGATGTTAACAAACTTCTCTTCTTTAGAAACGCTTTCCTTGCCATTGCCAGTCTACATTTTATATCCTCTTTACTTCGACCATCATCAGGTATTTTGCTCCCCATATAGCAAAACTCCTTTACTACTTTAAGTGTCTCATTTCCTAATCTAATTCCCTCGGCATCACCCGACTTAATTCGACTACATTCCATTATCCTCGTTTTGCTTTTGTTGATGTTCATCTTATATCCTCCTTTCAAGACACTGTCCATTCCGTTCAACTGCTCTTCCAAGTCCTTTGCTGTCTCTGACAGAATTACAATGTCATCGGCGAACCTCAACGTTTTTATTTCTTCTCCAAGGACTTTAATACCTACTCCGAATTTTTCTTTTGTTTCCTTTACTGCTCGCTCAATATACAGATTGAATAACATCGGGGACATGCTACAACCCTGTCTCACTCACTTCCCAACCGCTGCTTCCCTTTCATGCCCCTCGACTCTTATAACTGCCATCTGGTTTCTGTACAAATTGTAAATAGCCTTTCGCTCCTTGTATTTTACCCCTACCACCTTTAGAATGTGGAAGAGAGTATTCCAGTCAACACTGTCAAAAGCTTTCTCTATGTCTACAAATGCTAGAAATGTAGGCTTGCCTTTGCTTAATCTGTTTTCTAAGATAAGTCATAGGGTCAGTATTGCCTCATGTGTTCCAACATTTCTGCGGAATCCAAACTGATCTTCGCCGAGGTCGGCTTCTACCAGTTTTTCCATTCGTCTGTAAAGAATTCGCGTTAGTATTTTGCAGCTGTGATTTATTAAACTGATAGTTGGGTAATTTTCATATCTGTCAACACCTGCTTTCTTTGGGATTGGAATTATTATATTCTTCTTGGTCTGAGGGTATTTCGCCTGTCTCATACATCTTGCTCACCAGATGGTAGAGTTTTGTCAGGACTGGCTCTCCCAAGGCCGTCAGTAGTTCCAATGGAATGTTGTCTACTCCCGGGGCCTTGTTTCGACTCAGGTCTGTCAGTGCTCTGTCCAACTCTTCACGCAGTGTCGTATCTCCCATTTCATGTTCATCTACATCATTTCCATAATATTGTCCTCAAGTACATCGCCCTTGTATAGACCCTCTATATACTCCTTCCACCTCTCTGCTTTCCCTTCTGTGCTTAGAACTGGGTTTCCATCTGAACTCTTGAGATTCATACAAGTGGCTCCATTTTCTCCAAAGGTCTCTTTAATTTTCCTGTAGGCAGTATCTATAGAAGATAATAAACAACCAAATACTTCTAGTAAACACTGGTCCATAACGAATCGGTTCTTCGATACGATGTATTACGAGGGAATACATGAACGACTTGTAACAGTCTCTCCGAGGATCCAAACTGCAGATAGACCCTTGAGGGCGGACACATCCCAACATGTATCCCACATGGCAGCTATTAATGTGAAGGAAGGCTTCAGGTAGTCTCCTCATCGACGCCTGCACATTTTAAAAAATCCCATGCACCATCCGAATGCAATGACAAAAATAACTAATACGTTCCCGGAGTTCATCGACACTATCAACAATATATTTCCACACAAACAAATCCGGTAGGTTCAAGTCGGTGCTCCTGGCACCCTATGATACTGATGAGCCACGACCGGTGGACTTATTTCCGAAACGCTGATTACTTGTACTTAGGAATCGCAAATGAAAAAATAAAACGAGGGCAATTTATTGATTCATAGTTACTCCCTCATTTGCGGTGTTCTGAAAGAAACGTAGCTAGTGTTTTAACACTGGCATGACTGCACTTGCACATACATCGTGTTGGAGAAACCATTAGTTTCCGGACCTATGTATATCGGATTTACTTGATTGTTACATTGTCCTCTCCTCCCCCCCCCCCCCCCCAAGCGTTCTATACCTACAACTACAGTAGTGGAATTGGTATAAGTAAACATAACAACTGATGATGTGGAACATAGAACATAACCCGAGCAGCGTTCGTTTCTCTGTCCAATCTACAGTAAACAGCAGTTCAAAGACATACCGCAACGGTCAACAATGCTCAGTTGCTCGAATCTTTCTATATATGCAGGGAATATGTTGCCTTTAAACGTTATTACCATATACACTTAAGCGCCAAAAAACGGTTATAGGCATGCGCGTTCAAATACAGAGATATGTAAACAGACAGAATACAGCACTGCGGTCGCCAACGCCTATATAAGACAACAAGTGCCAGGAGCAGTTGTTTCGTCGGTTACTGTTGCTACAATGGCAGGTTATCAAGAATTAAGTGAGTTTGAACGTGGAGTTATAGTCGGTGCACGAGCGATGGGACGCAGAATCTCCAAAGTAGAAGTGTACCGTGAATATCAGGAATCCGCTAAGACAACAACTCCTCGGCATCGCTGCGGTCAGAAAATGAACCTGCAAGAACGGGACCAACGACGACTGAAGAGAATCGTTCAACGTAACAAAATTCCAACCCTTCTGCAAATTGTTGCAGATTTCAATTTTGGGCAATCAACAAGTGTCACCATTCAACGAAACATCACCGATATGGGCTTTCGGAGCCGAAGGTCCACTCGTGTTCCTTTGCTGACTGTACAATACAAAGCTTTGCACCTCGCCTGTGCCCGTCAATACTCACACTGGACTATTGATGACAGGAATGTTGCCTCGTCGGACTAGTCCCGTTTGAAATTGCATTGAGAGGATGAATGTGTACTGGTATGGAGACAACCTCATGAATCCGTGGCCCGTGCATGTCGACAGGGGACTGTTCAAACAGGTGGAGGCTCTGTAATGTTGTGGGGCGTGTGCAGTTGAGTGATATGGGACCCCTGATACGTCTAGATACGACGCTGAAAGGGGACACGTACCTAAGCATCCTGTCTGATCACCTGAATCGCTTCATGTCAATTGTACATTCCGTCAGACTCGAGGAATTCCAGCACGACAGAGCGACACAGCACACATTCAGAATTGCTACAGAGTGTCTCCAGAACCACTCTCCTGAGTTTCAACACTTTCGCTGGCCACCAAACTCCCCAGACATGAACATTTTTGAGCATATCTGGGATGCCTTGGAATGTGCTGTGCTGTCCAGAAGACATATTCACCCCCTCGTACTACTACGTATTTATGGACGGCCCTGCAGCATTCATGGTATCAGTTCTCTCCAGTACTACTTTAGACATTTTGAAATTTTAAGCATTTTATTGGAGGGATACAGCAACCGTACTCTATTTAATTACAGAAGCGTATGTACAGCAACTTCGGTTGCACAAAATTTTGTCAGTTGACCACGATTTCGACTGCACTAGGGCAATCTTCATCAGAATAAAAAGTTACATGGAATACATGTAACAACACAATGATGTTTTAAACCGTAGTGTGATTACATGTATTACATGTAACTTTTTGTTCTGATGAAGATTTCCCTAGTGCAGTCGAAACCGTGGTGAAATGAGAAAATTTTGTGCAACCGATGTGGCTGTACATACGTTTCTGTAATTACTTCAGGCATTAGTTGAGTCCACGCCACGTCTTGTTGCGGCACTTCACCGTGCTCGAGGGGGCCTTACACGCTGTTAGGCAGGTGTACCACTTTCTTTACCTCAGCAGTGTATTTACAGTGGGTCATTCTATCTAATAAACAGGAAAACGACTGTGTGAAAAAAATATACTTCGGAGTTACTATTATGACCACTGCTACAATGGATAACAACTTATACTGTTGTATTACTCTGTAGAAAAGTCGATGTGACTGACTGCAGTGATTAATCAAGGACTCTTGATGATCTGGACGGTGTTTTAGGAATTTGAGGACAGGAATCAAGTACTAGCTGCCATTGAAGATAGCCTTTCGATTAAAGCATTTTAATTAAATAATATACTGGAAGAAGTCTTCCAAGAAAACAGCTGTATGATTTGCTATATACATTCAAAATGATTTAAAAGGGACTAATCGACTTAATTTTCTTTTCTATTCGTTAGCGTTTGTGGAGATTGGATGTCGTCGGTGACTGTATGATGTTGTTGCTCAAGTGACTACTGTACGAAACCTGCTTACACAATTAGGTCATTCAATCCTAAATGTCATCGATCAGCTGCATTATACCCACGTTAACAGCTAGGTCTTTTTAGGAATATTTTACAGTCCTGTCGTAGCCCTACCAACAGGATCTGATCTTCCTTTCTGGCGAAGTAAGTTCTTTTTTACAGGTGACCGTGTACTTCGAGAGCTGCGGCTGTACAGCCAACTGATCAACGGAGACTGCCGTCGTATCTGAAACCATACTCTTCATTGTTTGTGACTTTAAAGTATAACTACCAAATACTCAGAATTACAATTAGAAATTTTCTACTAGTTGGAGGACTTTGAAGTAATCTTACCAAACATAATAATTAATAACAGCTAACTTCCTTTCCACAGGAGGCCATACAATCACAGTTATAAGTAAATTAATTAGCTCTCTGACGTTTTCCTATCACGGATACTAAGAAGTTAAATAAATGAATCAATAAGTATATAAGTCAATAGAAACAATATTAATCATAATAACCACTCGCTAGTTAACTTGTGGACTCTGTGAATGAGTTTACAAATATACCGGGTGATCAAAAAGTCAGTATAAATTTGAAAACTTAATAAACCACGAAATAATGTAGATAGGTAAAAATTGACACACATGGGTGGAATGACATGGGGTTTTATTAGGAAAAAAAAACAAAGTTCACAAAATGTCCGACAGATGGCGCTGGACAGCAAAACATCAATGACTGCGCATGATAATCGTGTAGAAGAGGAGCTGTAATGTGAGAGAGAATCAGATGCGCCAGCAGTCGCTGCATGTTGACGTTACCTGAAAAGGCGCTTTTAGTTCAGCGTTACGATCCTATCGTCAGGGCAAGGGGATTCGAACGGGTAAAGGTCCGTTGACAAATGCAGCTGTGGTAAGAATGATTTCGAATTTCGAAGCCACGGGTTGTTTAGACGATAGACCCCCTAGTGCCCGACCGAGCACAAGGCGTAATGCTGCTGAGACAGTTTAGGAAGAAATGGAGACTGTAGCGGGTTCGTCTATGTACGTGCAGTCGCACCGGCGTTCCATACACTACTGTTGGGTTGGCACTTAGGCGTACCCTCCGATGCTATCCGTACAAAATCTATCGGCATCATGAACTGCTACCTGGCGATTTAGTGAAGCGGAGGGCATTTGCGGTGTGGGCGTTTCAAAAGATGGCGGAAGATGACGATTGGTTGAGTAACGTGTTGTGGACCGACAAAGCTCATTTCACCCTCCGAGGGTCTGTCAACACCCACAACTGCAGAATTTGGGCTACCGAAAATCCTAGAACTGTCGTGGAAACTCCATTGCACGACGAGAAATTCACGGTATGAGTTGGATTTACGGCACCACATCTACCGTTATCGGGCCTCTTTTCTTCGAGGAAATGTGTGATTCTGGTTTTGTAACTGCAACCGTGACGGGTGAGAGGTACGCCGATATGTTACAGAATCGCTTCATCACCAGCCTGGCTGGTAAACACCTGCTGGAACGTACGATGTTTACGCAGGATGGCGCTCCACCCCATATTCCTAGACGCGTGAAAGATCTCTTGCGCGCGTCGTTTGGTGATGATCGTGTGCTCAGCCGCCACTTTAGTCATGCTTGGCCTCGCAGGTCCCCAGACCTCAGGCCGTGCGATTATTGGCTTTGGGGCTACCTGAAGTCGCAAGTGTATCGTGATCGACCGACATCTCTAGGGATGCTGAAAGACAACATCCGACGCCAGTGCGTCACCGTAACTCCGGATATGCTTTACAGTGCTGTTCACAACATTATTCCTCGACTACAGCTATTGTTGAGGAATGATGGTGGACCTATTGAGCATTTCCTGTAAATAACATCATTTTTGCTTTGTCTTACTTTTTTATGCTAATCATTGCTATTCTGATCAGATGAAGCGCCATGTGTCGGACATTTTTTGAGATTTTGTATTTTTTTGGTTCTAATAAAACCCCATGTCATTACTAGCATGTATGTCTATTTGTACCTCTTTATCTACATTATTCCGTGATTTATTCAGTTTTCAAATTTATACTTTTTGATCACCCGGTGTATACACATAGATAGTACAACTGGTGACCGTGACGGGACCAGTAATGTCTAGGATAGAGAAAATTATTATTATTTTTGATGTATTGTAGTACTCATAGTGTTTGTTAATGAGTGTGTCGCATTTTGTTATACGAATATCTGGTGGAGTCAGATGGCATGCTGAGCTGGTCAGCAGTAAGTCTATTAGCGTCGGCTTCCTGATTCAATTGATCTATAAAAAGGCAAGCACCAGACTTAAGCCGAGAGAGGTGGCACATTGGTTAGCACACTGGACTCGCATTGGGGAGGACGACGGTTCAGTCCCGCGTCCGGCTATCCTGATTTAGGTATTCCGAGATTTCCCTAAATCGCTCCAGGTAGATGCCGAGATTGTTCCTTTGAAACGGCCGACTTCCTTCTCCGTTATTCCCTAATCCGATGAGACCGACGACCTCGCTGTGTGGTCTCTTCCCCCAAACAACCCAAGCAGAGTTAATACACTCCTGGAAATTGAAATAAGAACACCGTGAATTCATTGTCCCAGGAAGGGGAAACTTTATTGACACATTCCTGGGGTCAGATACATCACATGATCACACTGACAGAACCACAGGCACATAGACACAGGCAACAGAGCATGCACAATGTCGGCACTAGTACAGTGTATATCCACCTTTCGCAGCAATGCAGGCTGCTATTCTCCCATGGAGACGATCGTAGAGATGCTGGATGTAGTCCTGTGGAACAGCTTGCCATGCCATTTCCACCTGGCGCCTCAGTTGGACCAGCGTTCGTGCTGGACGTGCAGACCGCGTGAGACGACGCTTCATCCAGTCCCAAACATGCTCAATGGGGGACAGATCCGGAGATCTTGCTGGCCAGGGTAGTTGACTTACACCTTCTAGAGCACGTTGGGTGGCACGGGATACATGCGGACGTGCATTGTCCTGTTGGAACAGCAAGTTCCCTTGCCGGTCTAGGAATGGTAGAACGATGGGTTCGATGACGGTTTGGATGTACCGTGCACTATTCAGTGTCCCCTCTACGATCACCAGTGGTGTACGGCCAGTGTAGGAGATCGCTCCCCACACCATGATACCCGGTGTTGGCCCTGTGTGCCTCGGTCGTATGCAGTCCTGATTGTGGCGCTCACCTGCACGGCGCCAAACACGCATACGACCATCATTGGCACCAAGGCAGAAGCGACTCTCATCGCTGAAGACGACACGTCTCCATTCGTCCCTCCATTCACGCCTGTCGCGACACCACTGGAGGCGGGCTGCACGATGTTGGGGCGTGAGCGGAAGACGGCCTAACGGTGTGCGGGACCGTAGCCCAGCTTCATGGAGACGGTTGCGAATGGTCCTCGCCGATACCCCAGGAGCAACAGTGTCCCTAATTTGCTGGGAAGTGGCGGTGCGGTCCCCTACGGCACTGCGTAGGATCCTACGGTCTTGGCGTGCATCCGTGCGTCGCTGCGGTCCGGTCCCAGGTCGACGGGCACGTGCACCTTCCGCCGACCACTGGCGACAATATCGATGTACTGTGGAGACCTCACGCCCCACGTGTTGAGCACTTCGGCGGTACGTCCACCCGGCCTCCCGCATGCGCACTATACGCCCTCGCTCAAAGTCCGTCAACTGCACATACGGTTCACGTCCACGCTGTCGCGGCATGCTACCAGTGTTAAAGACTGCGATGGAGCTCCGTATGCCACGGCAAACTGGCTGACACTGACGGCGGCGGTGCACAAATGCTGCGCAGCTAGCGCCATTCGACGGCCAACACCGCGGTTCCTGGTGTGTCCGCTGTGCCGTGCGTGTGATCATTGCTTGTACAGCCCTCTCGCAGTGTCCGGAGCAAGTATGGTGGGTCTGACACACCGGTGTCAATGTGTTCTTTTTTCCATTTCCAGGAGTGTATTTTACGCTCACTACTAGTATGCTAGTATCAATTTTCTTCGAGACTCTCTTAGATTCCTTAGTAAAATCTATTTATAATTTCATTTTTCGTCTGTCGTAGTTAAGAAATTTTTAGTTGTCGAGTGTTGTGTTAAGAATGGGTAACGTTTTAAGCTGCGTTCGTTGTGTATGTTATGAATACCTGACCATTGTGCTGCTTATAGTATGCTGTGTGAATTACACAGCCTGCAACAGACAAGGAACACACGGCATGTGCTCAGCAACTAGACATTTTCCGGCACCTTTTTCTTCCTTTTCCAGTCAGGAATACGTGCCTGCAGTTTGTTTTACTTTGGTAACATTACGGAAATCTGGGGACTGATTTCGATAAGTCATATGTTATTCCTTTTACTTTTTCAGTATTGCACCAATCGACGCGGACGCTGCGCTACATTTTTCATTTTACACCTTTTGCGTTATATGAGACAACCTTCTTGCTGTTACTTGTCGATCTTGTTTTGCTTTGATTGTTGGTTCTTTTTCAGTCTTCTTGTGGAAAATTACAGGCGTTTGTTGCCTATATGTGTCGAATTTTTGTTCGTACTGTGAATGCGATCGTTTGCAGACTCGCTAGTTGTTAGTTACAAATTGCTGTCGAAATGCATGTCCTCCAGCGCGCCTTCGTCGCTCGCCACAGAATTCTCGACATTAATGTTGTTGCTTGTTCCAAAGCGCCGTCGTCGCAGGTACTGTATGTCATTAGTTACTATCCGCGCCCTACTAGCAGCCATCGCTCTACGCTGTGATGGTAGGTGCGTGGCCAGCAACCCCGAATGGTTGCAGGCGTTACGCAGGCTGCATGGATGACAGCTGCATGGCCTCTGTGGCCGCTGCCACGCCAGCGTGTTTGCTTGCACACTTCGAGGGCCCACAGAGGCGTTACGAGGGCCTGCTGAATATGCAGCACACACCAGGTCAAGGGTCGAGCCGCTGCGCCAGCGACCGGCGTCCTGGGATAAAGGAACTGTTTCTTCGATAACAGCGTAGGTGCCGCCTGTGAGACACTCCACACAGATCTATTACAACCTCAGAGCGCTCGAAAACCTCCGCAGAGGGAAACGCCACTTTTTCTCGTCTCTCCACGTACACAGTTAGTAGAAAGGAGACAAATTTCCGCGGGCAGTTGACGAAAACATCTCCAAACATGTTGAGCTGTCGGAGGCAATAATGATGGGAATTTGAAAATAGCTTCTCTGAAATATGAGCGCAGCCTATACAGCAATTTGATGTTTCCATGTAATTACTTCCCACTTACTTTCATCTTAATGTACTCGCTTTACCCGTTGTATATAGTATAATACATGTAATAATAAAATTTCAGAGTTAAATAAAGTCAGCTTCAGAACGACTGGTGAAATTAAACTATTGATAAAAAAGTTAGTTAGCTAGTTAACTACAAATTGCAAACGTAATTTGCACAATTTTTGTCTCCAGATTTCGAACGAAACACTTTAAAGGCTACGTGTGTACTATATGTTTCTTGAGTTTGGCTAAGCTTCTAAACTGCACTTAGTATTAAGTCAATAAGAATGAGTGTATTTATTTTTAGTACGACTCACGTAACCAAAGATACATCTACACTTAGTTATTATAACTAAGCTTGTTATCATATTTTAATGAATATGCGACAATGGGTTGTAAGTAGTTAGAAGAAAAGTCTGTGGTCTAGATATAAGATTATCTCTATTTCCTTTTATACTTTTTACGTTACACAGCAAATAATAAAACAATTAATGGGCTGTAGCTCTATAATGTCAACTAGTAAAGGCTTTTATGCTCCCTGGTGTTGGCTAGAGATTTACCGTAACTCGATTCTATAGCTGTTGTTCGCGAGAAAATACGTTTTCTAAACGAGGGTGCTCCAGTCTCTGTGGATATTAAAATCCGTGAGCACCTGTAGAAAAGATAGTCTCATCATTGCTTTGGAAGCTGAGGATCTATTAGGGTCAGTGCCGTCATCGGATGTTGTTTCTGTGGGCTTTTGTGTTACATGAAGCCGTTTGTGTATGAAACCTCGGGACAGCAGAAGGAGTTGTTGGCAAATTCTCTTTGAAGGGCTGCTACTGTATCACTTGTTCAAAGTGGTCCTAAGTTATTGGTACATTCCATTTAGCTTATGCCAGTAGAAAGCAGTACACTATGTGATCAAAAGTATCCGGAACCACAAAAACATACGTTTTTCATATTAAGTGCATTATGCTACCACCTACTGCCAGGTTCTCCACATCAGCGATCTCAGTAGTCATTAGACGTCGTGAGAGAGCAGAATGAGCCGCTCGCGGAACTCACGGACTTCCGACGTGGTCAGGTGATTGGGGGTCACTTGTGTCATACGTCTGTACGCGAAATTTCCACACTCCTAAACATACCTAGGTCCACTGTTTCCGATGTGATTGTGAGTCGAAACGTGAAGGAACACGTGCAGGACAAAAGCGTACAAGCCGACTTCCTCTGGTGCCTGACAGAGACCGCCGACAGTTGAAGAAGGTCGTGACGTGTAATAGCCTGACATCTATCGAGACCATCACTCAGGAATTCCGAATTGCATCAGGATCTACTGCAATTACTATCATAGTTAGGCGGGGCGTGAGTAAACTTGGATTTCAAGGTCGAGCGGCTGCTCATAAGCCACACATCACGCCGGTATATGCCAAGCGACGCCTAGCTTGCTGTAAGGAGCGTCAACATTGGCCGGTTTAATAGTGGAAAAACGTTGTGTGGAGTGACGAATCACGGTATACAATGTGGCGATCCGATGGTAGGGTGTTGGTTTGGCGAATGCCCAGTGAACGTCATTTGCCAGCGTGTGTAGTGCCAACAGTAAAATTCAGAGGCGGTGGTGTTATGGTGCGGTAGTGTTTTTCACGGAGGGCGCTTGCACCACTTGTTGTTTTGCGTGGCACTATCACAGCACAGGCCTACACTGATGTTTTAAGCACGTTCTTGATTCCCACTGTTGAAGATCAGTTCGGGGAAGGCGATTGCATCTTCCAACACGCTCGAGCACCTGTTCATAATTCACGGGTTCCCGGGTTCGATTCCCGGCGGGGTCAGGGATTTTCTCTGCCTCGTGATGGCTGGGTGTTGTGTGCTGTCCTTAGGTTAGTTAGGTTTAAGTAGTTCTAAGTTCTAGGGGACTTATGGCCGTGCGGTTAAAGGCGCTGCAGTCTGGAACCGCAAGACCGCTACGGTCGCAGGTTCGAATCCTGCCTCGGGCATGGATGTTTGTGATGTCCTTAGGTTAGTTAGGTTTAACTAGTTCTAAGTTCTAGGGGACTTATAACCTCAGCAGTTGAGTCCCATAGTGCTCAGAGCCATTTGAACCATTTTTTTTTTCTAGGGGACTTATGACCACAGCAGTTGAGTCCCGTAGTGCTCAGAGCCATAATTCACGGAATGTGGCGGAGTGGTTACACGACAATAACATCCCTGTAACGGACTAGCCTGCACAGAGCCCTGACCTGAATCATATAGAAAACTTTTTGGATGTTTTGGATCGCCGACTTCGTGCCAGGCCTCACCGACCGACATTGATACCCCTCCTCAGTGCATCACTCTGTGAATAATGGGCGGCGAATCCCCAAGCAACCTTCCAGCACCTGATTGAAGTTTTGCCTGCAAGAGCGGAAGCTGTCATCAAGTCTAAGGGTGGGCCAACACCATAGTCAAGTCCCGCATTACCGATAGAGGGCACCACGACCTTGTAAGTCATTTTCAACCAAATGTCCCAATACTTTTGACCACTTAGTGTATATTTATTTCCGGACATTAATTCCATACCGCGAAGTACTCAGTTTTGTAACGACTTTCAGGGCTCTTTTTGCTTCAATATTTTGTCAGTAAATTTGATACTGCTTGTAATGTATGACTAGAATGCCATATTATGATGGCAAGTGAAACATAACAAGTTGTCTCTTCCAAAATGAAAGACAGACAATCGGCTACACCCATGAAAAGAAATTCTAAAGTAATCCACTGATCTACCTGAAGATGAATGGGTAAGCTCTCGAAACGCGTCATGGAAGAATATAAAAGTGACTGACATAGATACTTGCTACAATTTTTATGTTATTTACAAGATTGTTTCATTAGTTTACAAGGTTTCCGCCATTAGTTTTCAATGTACGTCGCTTGAAAAGACGACACCTGGGAACAGCGAGCCGTAAACCAAGTAGGAAAAGTAATTGTGGTTCTCAGGGTTCTTACTTTTTCTTAAAACGAGGTGGCTAACGGGCCACGCTCACCTGCGGCCCAACTTGGTAATCCCCACGCCGGGTCAGAGTGCTGCTTCCCCATTAAGCGGCGAAGGAGAGTGGTGTGCCG
Source organism: Schistocerca nitens (assembly GCF_023898315.1). Classification (NCBI taxonomy): domain Eukaryota; kingdom Metazoa; phylum Arthropoda; class Insecta; order Orthoptera; family Acrididae; genus Schistocerca; species Schistocerca nitens. The sequence continues at coordinate 569,839,139 of NC_064618.1, read as the reverse complement.
CACTCAAAACTTCAGCGGAAGTAAATCCGTCTGTAACACGCAATAACGGACGCGGAGAGCAAAGTTTCATACTTGTGAAGACCAAGTCTGCTTGAAACACACAGGAAACGGAACGCGACCATCTTCCCTATCATTCAGCAATCCATTCACATCTGCAGATATTCCTAAATTTTGTCTTACTGTCTGTAGATAATAGCGTGGGCCAGATGGGTATTATTGTTAAGGCACAGTACTGCCCAGGATGGCATTAGCACCGCTATGCCATTAAGTTATTTTGTAACTGTCCTCAGGGATAAGCGCTGAATGTAATGTAATTTTACATGCGTTTCAGAATAATGTTAATAATGTTATCAAATAAAACGAACAAACACCGTCCGAGCAAGCCTTGAAGGCCCAGTAGTGCCGCCCGGCCGCCGAGTCATCCTCAGCTCTTAGGCGTCACCGGATGCAGATAAGGAGGGCAATGTGGTCAGCACACCGCTCTCCCGGCCGTTAACAGTTTTCGTGACCAGAGACGCTACTTCTCAGTCAAGTACATCCTTAGTGCAAAAATGGTTCAAATGGTTCTGAGCACTACGGGACTTAACTTCTGAAGTCATCAGTCCCCTAACTAACCTAAGGACATCACACACATCCATGCCCGAGGCAGGATGCGCACCTGCGACCGTAGCGGTCGCGCGGTTCCAGACTGTAGCGCCTAGAAACGCTCGGCCACTCCGGCCGGCGGGCTGAGGGCACCCCGCACTTGGCAGACATGTAATGTCGGCAGAACTATAAATAATAATTGCACATAATTAATCATCATTATTTGCTTCGAAATATATTCGAAGAAAATTAGAATCAACTCTTTCATGGTATCAAGAGATCACGACTTTGAGCCATAGACAGCACTCTTCAGATGAAATATGTAACGGTGTTAAACGCTGATAGGTCCCTGGATTCTGAAATATTTTCCGTTACCCTATCTCTCAAAAAATGCTTTATCGTGGAGAGATCTTAAATCTTCGAGGAAAAAATGATGCTTTTTTTTGTTATGGTTTTAGAGCGCAAAACTGCTACGGTCATAAGCGCCCGTTCTGTTGTTTAGGGGAGGGTAAAAAACCGCATGGGAAATCAGCACCAATGGGAGCCAAACTCAAAAAGGGATGAAACTAAAAACAGAAGGAACTCTTAGAAAACATCCATAGAAGGGGGGCGCGGGGGTTCCTCAAAAAGAGCTTCAAATGACCGATGTCATCTCACTGACACTGATAAACTCGAGGACGCGATCGGCCAATGAATTATCAGTAAAGATATTTCTGCAATCTCGACCAAAGACTGATAATCCATATATTTTTTGTACATATATTGCTTCATTTTATCTTTTCTCCGGACTTGTACTGCGCGTGCGTTAATGTTTTTTCATGTCGGAATCTCACCATTTTTGTTACGTAAAGTATTTAAATATTTGTTATCTATATCATATGTGTTCGCCTATATAGCTGACTGATAAGTGTACATGGCTGCCACGTACAGTACCCAGATTCGATTCTCAGTACAACGTAAGCCTTTTCCTTAATGGGTGGACTGGTACGGGGTGCACTCACACTTGTAATGTTACGTAAGGAGCTCCTTCAATGAAAAGTGGTGGCTGAAAGGTGTGGAAACAATAGTACTTTGTTAGCGTCAGCATTTTGAAAGTAGTTCGCTAATATTCGCAGAAGAATAACAAGATACCTTTAGTAATTTAACTTCTATTATACGATGTATACCAATATAAAATTATTACTTTCTTCGATCTGTATCAGACACCAGTCATTACACCTATTCATAATCTGGTGAGCTTAATCACTCTTATTAAACTGAAGAATCGAATGGACAACTACGAGCTGGAAAATACATTAGATCGTGACAAAAACAAAGAGTTGGTAATAACTGGTGTTAAACTTAAAATAAAAAGCTGTCATCTTTACGACGTTAGTCATTTATCCTATATACGGGGTGAAAAGTATTTAAACTGACAAACTCTGGGAGGTTGTAAGGGATATCAAAATAAATATTTTTCCCTAATGTCATTTTTTCCTATGGGGATTATTTAAACCGGTGGAGGCTGTGTTACGCTCTTCAGTTGTTAGAGGCCGCATTACTATCTTCAGTTGTTAGAGGTCATATTACGCTCTTCAGATGTAGGCAACTACTGTCCAGCAGTGTAGTAGTGCATTGTCTCTCTTTACTAATGGAGCGATACACCTGGAGTGAGTAGACTGATATGGTTGGTGCGTACCACGTAGCGCACCACAACTGACGAGCTGCACAGCGGGTTTATCAACAACAATATCCTAATCGCCGTATCCCGCATCATACGACCTTTGCTGCTGAGTACCAACGTCCGCCTGAAACCGGGTCATTTAGCACATTGCCTGGACAGGGATGCCGTCGCACGGTACAAACGCTGCAATTTGAGGAAGCTGTATTGCAGCATGTGGAGCGGGATCCTTCAATCAGCACTTGTGCAATTGCACGTAACATGGGGACGAATCAGGAGAATGCAAGAACAGTCCTTCGAGAGCAATTGTTACATCCATTTCACTTACAGTGTGTCCACAACCTGGAACCAGTTGATTATCCACCCAGAGCACAGTTTTCGCAGTGGCACCTGGAACAGTGTTAAATGCATCCTACATTTCCATCCTCTGTGTTGTTTACCGATGAAGCAACGTTCGGGCGTGATGGAGTCTTCAACATGCACAATTCGCATGTTTGGACTGAAGATAATCTACATGCCACAGTCACTAGCGCTCATCAAGTGCGGTTCTTCGTTAATGTGTGGGTCGGTGTTGTTGGGGACTGTTTAATTGGGACGTATCCGATACCTAGGCCATTAAATGTCAGGCACTATTACAATTTTCTCGCCAGAGCATTGCCAGAATTGCTGGAAGACGTCCCGATCCCTACAAGACAACGCATGACAGGACGCCGGCACATTTCAGTCGTCGTGTGCGTCGATCCCTGGACCGACGGTTCCCAGAAACGTGGATTGGTAGAGCTGGTCCTGTACCATGGCCTGCTCGATCCCAAGATATGTCCCCTCTGAACTTTTTGTGTGGTTAGAGATGGCGCAACCTTGTTTACGCAACTCCTGTTGCATCAGAAGACGAACTGGTTGCCCGGATAGCAGCAGCAGCAGGAACAATTCAGGATACTCCTGGGGTTTTTGCCTGTGTCAGACAGAACATGATCCCACAGTGTAACCTTTGTTTACGTGTAAATGGAGGCATTTTTGAGAATCTACTGTAATTGAAATTGGGTTGTGTCAATGTGTTGTCTCTTGGTCATAAAAAAAATAGAAAAGTGTTTGTTGGTTTAATTAATTTTCCACCAGAGAAATCCTCCTCTACCGGTTTAAATATTCCTCATAGAAAAAAATGACATTATGGAAAAATATTTGATTTGATATCCCCTACAACCTCTCAGAGTTTATCGGTTTAAATACTTTTCACCCTGTAGATCTAGTATTTATACTGCCACAACTGTGTTTTAATACGAAGTGATTGACATCGGAAAAGTTCCGTAGTCCGTAGATGGATGTAAACAAGATGTATTACTCGCAGCGTTAGTAACGGAAACGAGGAAGTGTTTGTACTACGAATATCACAAAACTGGCCGATATGCAGCGTCGTGGCTACACGAAAAGGCTAAATGACATATGGCACTACCAACACCTAATTTTATAAAGTCGTGACTCAATTATAAGACAAAGAATGACAATATTGCGAAAATTTCTACTACATGTACAAGATACAAGAAACTATGCTCAAATTCATTAGGCCTATAATAAATATGAACCAACATTACCTGTTCGTTAAGTAACACAAAACCCGGAATTACTGAATGAGAAAGAAAACAGCGCGAAGTTACAATAAAACCCTAAACTTTTTTTGGTTACAGAAAAGAATTAACAATAACAATGATTAAAAGATAATATATCCTTAATGCTCAATATTAAGACGAAGTAATACTATGACCTGAGGTCTAGGTACCAAAAACAACCAGCGTTATAAATGGCTACGATTACAAATCAGTGAATAAGTAGATAAACCTGATATAGGTACCACTGAGCCATCAGCTGTTACGTTAAAGCACGTTACGAAAATCGAACTTCATGAATGTAATCATAGTACCTTATGCCTAAGTATTTGCTATAAAATATAGCACCAACTGATAACACATACGACCCATGTCAAGATACAAGTGCACTGATGACCAATAAGCATTATTTTGGAGCACATGTTCGTGAAGTCAGTCGTATTCGAAGACCAACATTTAGAAGATACAGATATCAAAATTTAGCTTAATGTCTAGGTGTTACATGTGTAATTACATATCGAGTAATGTAACTCAAAGCCACCCCATCCCTTCTCCTCCTCCCAAATCAATAATAGCAGAGTTCAAGGAAGCGGCCATACCATGAGAGGGACGAAGTTAAACTGCTTAGTAACTCGATTAATCTTGTGTACTGTTTCTAGCTGTTGATTCACGACTAGAATCCCAACATGATGGAGGCTCGCCCTGCTGTAGGACTTGTGCGATACAAGAAGCAGCTAGTGGCCTACGAACAGAAAATCTGCTGATGTACTTCAGGAGGTGGTGTTGTGGAAATGATAAAGCCTTTGAGAGCCGCACTCAACCGCCCAGTACAGCAGTTTAGCTCCACTATCCTCCGTGATGTAAGCGACGCTCTCCTTATTTATCGTCGCTCTCTCCCAGCGTTCAGAGTATCTTGGGGTTTTCGCAGAATAATTCATCCCGTTCCCAGCTCCTTAGAGTAAATGCACATTTTGATCATAACAGTAACAGGATACACGATGTACGACAAATTAATTCGGATACCAGGTAAATTCCTGTAGTAGACAAACCATATGAAAAAGTTAGAGAATTACAGCTCCGCCCTCATTTGCTTTAGAGGGGGGGGGAGAGGGGGGAGGGATCCTCTGATTTTGAAACAGGCAAGCAAGACGGGGAGGAAGATCGCGCGTTTGCTGCCTCTGGCTCACGGGGTCCCAGGCTCGATTCCCGGCCCGGTCGGGAATTTTCTCCGCACGGGGACTGGGTGTTTGTGTTGTCATCATTCGTGAAACTGGCGAGACTGGACTGCGTAAAGATTGCAAATTTGTACTGGCGCTTGATAACCGCCCAATTGAGCACCCCACAAACCAAATATCATCATCATCATCATCGCCAACAACATCGTGTGTTGGTTGCTTGGGCATCTAGAAAACCAATAACCGTTAGTAAACTTTCTTTATATGTCATTTGAAGTGCAACGGTTTGCTACCTTGCTTCGGGTTCCTGAGGTTTTCTTAATTCAAATGGTCTTTTCGTTGGCCAAGGGCCATTTACGAGGCAAAGTAGAGCAGGTTAGTGGGGAAGGAGGTACCTTGAGGGATTTAAGAATGATAATTTTTCTACAAAATTTTTCTGAGAAGTTGAAAAATCAGTTCATCCAAGAGAATTATTTCAGAGAGCGCAAGGCCAACTTTTCTTTGATTATGCTGAAAATATGAAGAAGGCCCTTCGCGACATTTGTGTTGAACCTAGCGAAAGGAAGGTCAGTAAAAACATAATTCATGGTATGCGGCCTGTGGATCACTCAAGTCTAATATTCAGTAGCAAACCCGTGAGATTACGCGGAGTATCGGAAATATCGTTTTTTTTCCGTCAACAAAGAAGACCACCTGATCAAAGCAAACAAGTCTGCAAGGCGCGGTTCCTGAAAGTCAGGGGATCTTGAAGTTAACTCGAAAGAGGAAATTACTTTAGATGTAACCAGCCTGGCCATTTTGCACACAACTGCAAAGCAAAATGACGGAAAACTAGAGATAGCTGATGGTTTCGGAAGAAGGGTAGCCCAGGCAATTCGTCAGCCAATAGCTAAAACTTCCTAACTTTTGCCTTGCTGTTAATCATGAACCAATTTGCTGTCTTTGGAACAAAGGTAGTAGTGTCTCACCGATATCGTACAGGCGGTACCTCAAGTATAATAATGTCTGTAAATTTGAGCAGTTGGAACCTGTTCACTAGAAGCTTCGTAGCATTAGTTGACCAAATTTGCCTTTATTAGGGAAAATACAGGTTATCGGAACAACTGGGGAATTCTCCTGGACCATCGAGATATTTGTAGGTAAACAGTTTGCAGTTGGTATTCTTTTGGTAGGTGATTTTTTTCCCTATAACTCAATGACTTTTCGATTATTTTGCTAATCATTTATCCTCCAAAAAATCTTGCCCTGAGGGAGATTGTACCTGGCGTCGGCATTCTTCCTTCCTTCAAGTTAATAACCTTAGTACCAGTGAATCTAAATTTTAAGGAGGTAGATCGATTGTTGCGTTTGCTGAGACAGATACCTGACGCCTTTACTGATCTTTTGGGGCTTGGTAATAAAACTCAATATGAAGTTCAGCTCAACGTTAAGATTTCTGTCAATCATTTCCCCGACAGTTCGATACCTCCGAAAGTACAGGACTTGAGAAAAATAATTAATATCCGCACGTGAATCTCCCTTCACACCTGTTTTATCTGGTTTTCTGCGGCATGTTATTTCACTGTCCTTGATGATTGTCTACCTTGTCCTCAAAATTAGCTTGCTGACCAATCTAAACGATTGATGGCTTTCTCTACTGATTACAAATTATTTTAATATAACACGGCGCCTTTTAATTTGTCTACTGAAGGGGCTACATTATCCCATTTGTCTGACAGAGCGCTTTGGGAACTTAAATTCTAGTGCGTCTGCTTAAATTACGTCGTAATAGAAAGTATCTCATTTCCTGAACATCTGGAATACCTTCATGAAGTCTTAACCAACCTTAGAGACAGTAGACTGACAGTAAAACCTAGCAAAGTCTATCTCGCCTCATACGGAAATATTCCTTTTTGGTCATCTTGTTCCATTCAAGATATAAAGATTGATACTGAAAGCAACAGGTAGACAGAAAATAAATAACACTTTTAATTGGCATGGTAAATTTTGTCAGTTAGCCATGCCTCTTAACCAACTACAGCGTAAAGGTGAACTTCTAGTCACTTTAAAACGGCTCCTTAGTAATGCTCTTGTTCTTGGTAAACCAGATTTTCGGTATGAATTCATTTTGCTGGCTGGAGACTCTAGTTCAGCCATTATCACAGTTCTGACCGTCGGCCGATAGCGTACGTGTCGAGAGCTCTTTCTGCCTGGGAGCTTAATTATTCGATGTATGAGCTGGATGATTTTGCTGTTCAATTTGTCTCAGAGATACTTAAATTCTACCCGGCGCCTTTTAATTTGTCTACTGAAGGGGCTACATTATCCCATTTGTCTGACAGAGCGCTTTGGGAACTTAAATTCTAGTGCGTCTGCTTAAATTACGTCGTAATAGAAAGTATCTCATTTCCTGAACATCTGGAATACCTTCATGAAGTCTTAACCAACCTTAGAGACAGTAGACTGACAGTAAAACCTAGCAAAGTCTATCTCGCCTCATACGGAAATATTCCTTTTTGGTCATCTTGTTCCATTCAAGATATAAAGATTGATACTGAAAGCAACAGGTAGACAGAAAATAAATAACACTTTTAATTGGCATGGTAAATTTTGTCAGTTAGCCATGCCTCTTAACCAACTACAGCGTGAAGGTGAACTTCTAGTCACTTTAAAACGGCTCCTTAGTAATGCTCTTGTTCTAGGTAAACCAGATTTTCGGTATGAATTCATTTTGCTGGCTGGAGACTCTAGTTCAGCCATTATCACAGTTCTGACCGTCGGCCGATAGCGTACGTGTCGAGAGCTCTTTCTGCCTGGGAGCTTAATTATTCGATGTATGAGCTGGATGATTTTGCTGTTCAATTTGTCTCAGAGATACTTAAATTCTACCCGCAGCACAGAAAATTTCGATTAGAGACAGACAACCTGTCCGCACATGGTGAGCTCACTGGACGGTGCGGATTTCAGCCTTCCGATTTTTGGGCAGTCTCACAAGATGGAGTGACAGTCGAACTGCGGAAGCGTTGAGTCGAGTTGTCAATTAAGGCCAGGAGGTGGACCACCCGTTTTAGGAGGAATGGCATTGGGAGCTCAGTAATGCCATTCTGACAGATTACCGCCCTTTTTCTGAATCTTACCGGGAAAGAACACAAGAATCAGAGGATTAGTCAGATTAAAAATCAGCTCCGTCATTGTCTTCCCGTTCAAGTGTGTTATTTGAATAAGTGTGCAGTACATTATCATATTAAACACTATTTAGAGGTTAAGATGTCTTTCCCAGGACTTCCCCTTCTGGTGGCTTAGGAAGACGCTGATGCCAGAAAACTGGTTGTAGCGTCAGCAGCGTAAGGTAGCTAAATATAATTCCAATACCCGTCGAGATCTTTTACACTCCAGTAGATAAGAAAGAACACCGGGCAAACTATATATGAATTACGTGGGGTCGCTTCCAAGAACTGAACGAGAGAAGAGGTACATTCTAACAATAATGGAAGCATTTATATGCTTCGTTTGGTTAGTGCCAAGATGGGGCATACTGACGGGTTTGGCCATTTTCCATTTGAGTATGATTTTTTCCTTACTTCAGAACACCTAAAGCTCTTGACAGTAATAATGCAACTACCTGTATTTCATGACAGTTCAAAAAATTCAGTTTTCGGAAAGCCATAACCCACATTACCAGCATTCAGTACCACTGTCACCCTTTTTCACTGACTGAGTTAATAGAAACCTGTTTATCTGTCATAGTGCAGATCAAGGTAGCTGGGATAATTCCATTGAGTGGTTAAACTGAGCATTCAATTCTGCCGTACGTGAGTGCCAGAAGACTACGCCGACGAGCTAATGTTTGCTTACCGAGTAAATTCTCCAATTTTCAATCTATAGTGTATTAACGATCTTCTTCCAGAGGATGTAGATTCCAATTCTCTTAATCACTTCGGTGGGAGGCTCGAACATATGATCGAGACAGGCGTCCGTCCTCTTTGCGGACAGATGAACGCGTTTTTTCGAGGGCCTACGAATATTTTATAAAGCCTTTTAAACAAAACGTACATTATTAACATTCTACATTCTTATTTTTCATGTCGACTTGTTTGCAGCCCTCTGCCGCTCGAGGGTTCGGAATTGTAGCGTATAATAAGGCGGTACGTCACGTAACTATATCGGTGCTTGAGACACAGCGCGCTGTAATCGAGTTTCAGTTCGAAGAGTTCGTCCACACACAGAGCATCGACTCCTTCAGCACGACAATGCCAGACCGCACAAGGGTACCGAAACACCTGCAATAATTCGACGCCTTTGGTTCACTGTCATCGGTCATCCTCCGTAAAGTCCCGACTTGGTCACAACCGATTTTGATTACAAACCTTAAAGAACACTTCGAAGACTTTATTGATAGTGATGAAGTCGTATTATCAGAGGTTAGGTTGGGGTTCCATCAACAAATTCAAACATTTTATAGTGACTGTGTCAACAAACTGGTCTTTCGTCGAGAGGATTGTGTTGAAAAATAAATATGTAGACACTAAGAATAAAGTTGTAGCATGCTAATAGAATTTGGTTTATTTAAAAATCTTCAGTAGTTTTCATACAATCAATCTGGAGGCATTGTTTTCAGCACACCCTCGGATTAAGAAACTTATGGCGCTTAATAAGGTGGAGGGGTCATGGGATCAGAAGATCTCAGCAATTTTATTGCCACATTTAGTGCGTCCCTGTGAGATCACTGACATGAACAGCACTGTATGATTTTATGCAAAAATTTTAAAACTGGGAAAAAACATAAAGAGTCCATTTAAGCCAAGTAAAACATATAAAAGCTACTGAGCAGGGGAGATCCGACTAATTACAAGGAAATAAGTGTAATGGCTTCGGTGAGTAGGTTGTTCAGCAGAATAATAAACAACAGACTGTGAAAGGTTGCGCACGTTGTTGTATCGCAAGAACAGTCCTACTCTACTGCTGGGGAAAGCTGTGTTGATATCATCCTTTTTGTAGGCCAGACGTGTCAGAAAATGATCGCAAAAAACAAAATATCCGTTTTGTCGACAAATGTTGATGGTGTTGGGACAGCAAGCAGCCACAAATTTACTTTCAGTTACTTTATTCAAAGGGTACCGTTACCGGTTTCGAATCGTTGTGATTCATCTTCATACGGTTTACACGCTTTCCTTATGACATGTGGTGTGTTTTTTACAGATTAATTGTCCTAAAATATAAATAATACATAATTACAAGCACGCCACATACAGTAACAATAAACATCAATTTAGTATTTACAGAAAACCTACCACCACACATGTCAGTATTGACAACTCATCTTGCCACCCCCGCCAACAAAAAATGGCATATTTCAGAACGATGCTACACCGAATTAAAAAAGTACCAACGAGTGACACAGACCAACAAAATGAAATCGATATAATTAAAACAGTTGCTCATAATAATGGATATAAACCCATAATAACAGAAAAACTCCACAACAAAATGCAGACAAACACCGCAGATCCACTTCAGTTCCGTAAGTGAGTATACGATCCTTTCCAAACATAGGACATCTTCAAATGTTACGATACATCATACCATCTTTGATACTCATATGTTTCTAAGCTCTTGATATTTATCAAAACATGTGGTGCATGGTAGAAATCTTCTCAGTGGCAAATCTAAAGTGTTCAGTGAGAAAAATTTACGCGTGCAACAATAAGAATGCAGTGGGAATGTATTCATACCTGTTGGACGAATGTTATGAAAACAAACACTCCAAACCGACATTTCACGTAAGTCACATGCAACGAAAATCTTTAACGTAACCATCTGTGTGCTTATAATTATGTATTATTTATATTTTAGGACAATTTATCTGTAAAAAGCACACCACATGTAGTAAGGAAAGCGTGTAAACCGTCTGAACGTGAATCACAACGATTCGAAACCGGTGACGGTACCCTTTGAATAAAGGAACTGAAAGTAAATTTGTGGCTGGTTGCTGTCCTAACACCATCAACATTTGTCTTCAAACAACAGCCACGGTTTCCACCATGTCATCATATGACAAAATTGCGTCCGTTTTGTGTTTGTTAGCTTCGAGAATGCTTATGATTCTGTGCCAAGAGGGTTACTATGGACAGCATTCGAAAAGGCTGGAGTGGATGGTGCATTAATAGATTGATGAAGAGGATGTAGTACCAATACGAGGCAGTTGTTAAGGCTGGATGCAAGAAAATTGGAAATTTGTCGTAAGTTCCTGTGGGACCAAATTGCTGAGGTCATCGGTCCGTAGGCTTACATACTACTTAATCTAACTTAAACTAACTTACGCTAAGCACAACATACACACCCATGCCCTCGCGGGAACTCGAACCTCCCACGGGGGAAGCCGCGCGAACAGTGGCAAGGCGCCCAAGACCGCGAGGCTACCCCGCGCGGCTGGTTTCAAGATATCAGGAAGGTTTGAAACACGTACAGGAGTAAGATAAGAATGTTCTATGTCACCAGTCTTATTTAAGTTGTATTTAGAAGTCGTTCTTGCTAAATGGAACAGACAGTGCGGGGTTCTCGGTGTAACAGTACAGCAAAGTTTACATTCATTACAGGAATGTTTACATTCATTACTGTTTACTGACCATCAAGTACTTACAGCTCTGAATAATGATGATGCCATGTATCAAATGAGACAGCTGATGGATGTTTATAAACAATGAGGACAATCAGGAAATATGTATAAAACAGAATATCTTGTGTTTGGAAGTGGGCAAGGTGAGCATTTGGATTTTCAGATTGGTCAGGTAAGAATTGTGGAAGTGTTGTGACTTGGACATATCTAACAGAAGGGTCAAGCGACGGTGGCTGTTAGAGCACCAAACGATATCTTTTCGATTGCGTTCTGTCGTTGAAAGCAGAGAGTGTTGGGACATTGAATGAGAGACGAATAGCGGAAAACAGAGGCTGCCGGAGGGGTTACAGTGGAACATGAGAGCGACTCGCTTGGATCGAGTGAGGAATAAACATATAAAAATGGAGGTAGATGCCGTGGGACCAGTCACAGACAGGGCTTATGCTTATGACACGTCCGACGGATGGAAGAACAACGTTGGCGGTAGTATTTGGCCAAATGGTCTCCACCAAGGAGAAGGAGCCACGGGAGGCTGAGGCCAACGTGGAGGGTAATCTTTGAGACGTCTACAGGAAGAACACTGGCAGGATAGGAGTTTGTGGCATCTGAGGGCAGGCAGCTGCTGATAAGTGGAAACGCCTGCGAAACTGAAAATTGAATTGAAGAACTGGAAGGTCTAGCCATGGTTGGTGATTTACTTTTATGGAAAGAGGACAGACCCATACGAGTGCGCGTGATCGATAATATGTGTCTGGTTGAATCTTTGCTAAACTCATAAATGTGTGTTTACCTTTTCTTGGTCAGAGGAGGCAACCGGCGTATGCCGACTTAGGCGGAGCGATCATGCTGGCGGAGTCTGTGTCTCTGCTCATGAGCTACACGCTCTAATTTTTCATACCACTCCCTGCTGTGTCCGAGAAGGGTGCCTGTACTAGGCCCTTGTTTCTGGGGCGTGTCCTGCAGTCCTGACGCGGCTGTTAACTTCGAGAAGTGCCGTGAGAAGGAAGCGAGCCCGAGTGCATTAACATTGGTACACAAGACCTACGGTTTTGGAATCGTTTCTCCACGAAGGACGTAAAGTAAAATTATTTTGTTGACAACCTTATGTTCAGTATTGTCCTTACGGAACTCACCGGAGATTGACACTGAACGTAATTTATTACTGTTAGCCACTGGGGACATCTTGTGTTTGTGTTCACCAGTTTCACTGATTCTGAGTTATAACACATACTGATTTTCCTGTGATTCGCATGATAACATTGTGGTTTCATTATTATTACTTCAGCTGTGGAATCCTTTTTTGATATTATTGTGGTTTGTTGTCTCTAAGCTATGTTGATTCCGTGAGTGCTAGAGCAGAATACGGCTCACAGCACTTAACAGTATCTGTCTTTGTTGGTATTCTCCTATAATTATAAACGTTTCAGCCCATAATGTCTGTGCATCTATGGCACATTTAGTGGGCAGGTCTAATTTGTGTTTAAATTCATATTTTAAAGGTGCAAATGCTGTTTTTAATTCTGTTGCTTTCTGCTTATTATAGTTACAGTTATTTGGTTAGTATATCCATTCCTTACTACCATTCCAAGCTGCCAGCCGGTTAATTAACCGGAGAACCAGAATTATTATTTATTTACCGTTTCGAAGGAAGCGTGAATACACATAGCTAATTTTTATTTTTATTGTTTAATAATAGCATTTTCATTTTAGGTAAAGGTTGTTCATCAGTTCAGCTAGCTGAAGTAGTACTTGTTATTAAACTAATGGAAATCTTTTTATTATTGAATTTCCTTCATTTTGAAACGTGGAAAAGTGATTGCAAAATTTTTATATTTGTTATACAGTAGAAGAATAAGTACTAAAAGCTTTGTGCTAGTATTCACGTTAAAATTTTGCCCCGTACTTCCCAACGCCCCCCTCTTCTCCGCCCGACGCCCTAATAACTGATGGTTCAAAGCGAGGGACCACCCCGGTTTAGTCATCTTCCTTGACCATGTCCTCAGGATTCCCTTTCCCAATGAATACAATGATTTTGTTATAGTTTTTGGGCCATATGCGATCTTGAAATCATTGGAGCAGATGGGGTGTTTTCAAAGCAAAAACATTCTCATCTGTTCTGATCCCCATAGTATCTCACAAGCATTGAATTGAAAAAAAAATTGACACCAAATGTAAAGAAAACGCTTGTCCTCCATCAAGGTTACAAACATGTAACATTCTGCTAGCTCTCTGGGATTATGAGCATTTCTAGTGTACGTGTTTTTACTCTCGTATTTTGAAAATGCATATGTGGATAGCTATCAGTGATAAAATACAGAGCATTGATGTAAAGTCTAATTTACAGTTACAGAAAACAAGATTGTATGAATATGATCATGATTATTATTCCGGAATACTCATTACTTCCTGCGTCACTAAGAGTCAGCTACTCTCTCGGGAACTCCATTATTATGTTGCATTATTATTCGCCATATTTGAACAGTAATACTTGTTGTGTTTACTCGGTCTGAGCAGGAACGTGCACCTTTAATGAAATTTAATTAGGCCATATTTAACGACAGCTTAAAAAGCGTGTACTCGCTCGGACGCGCATTACGTCCTGCTGGTCCATTAATTGCTAATCGCGGGTGGCCGATGTTCGTGCCTGCTCTTCCACCGCCAAACTGCGCGCGAATGTCGCCGCATAGCGCCTCGTAACTCATAATTAAATAAAGATAACGCCGAATTAATACCTAATTAGCGGAGTAAAACAATAGCACCTGCTGAAACAATGCGCTCCCGCCAGCAATATTTAGCTTCAATTTTAAATGAATCGCTAAACTAATTTACGCCACACACGGACAGGCAGACCAGCACGAGCTGCTTGTTTGCAGCGCTGCCCATCCTGCGGCCGGATTAATACAACGTGAAAGTGAAAACTAGGTTGCAGGTCGTTTTTCTCTTTTTTGTGTTTGTGATGTTTATGGAAGTGGAGGAACAGAGGAAAATTTCAGGCGCAAAACTGTTTGTCTCAATTTCATAACGAAAAATGGAAAACGCGAATATTAAATTGGACGATATACTGCCTATAAGCAGCAGAGCGTCGGAGTTATTGTACTCTTTTTAAAGTCCTGGTTTAAGCTAATTTTCTATTTGCGCTGTTTTTAGCTGTCTCTACGCCTAACTCATAGCTCTGTCTGCTTACTGAAGCTGTGTACCGAAGTACAACATTTCAAAACATACGACGGCTGAACAGCAGAAACTCAGATTAATTTTTTCCTGTAGCTTCCGTGATAGTTTCCTATTTGTGTCATTAATATCTGAAAAGAGCGGGTTTTGTATATAATGTCCATAGGTGCAGCGCTCTCATATCGATAGGTTGGTAGTAATGCTCTATTTTGTACACAACAGTGAAAGAGCAGCAGTACGGAGCAATAAAATTCTGCGTTCGTTTAAACCATTCAGTCTCTGAAACTTACGGAAATTTGCAGAAAGCTTACGATGAAGATACAGTATCTCGTGCAACAGTGTTTGGGTGGTTCACGGACTTGTCTCCTTAAGCAATGTGGGCATGATGTGTCTTTTTCCTCTGTCCCTGAAATCAACATGTACACAGCTGCTGTCATTGTTCATGAGAGTCAGCGGATAACATTTCGTAAACTCAGTGAAGTTGTAAGGTGTCAGGCAAATCCAACACCTTCCATGAAAACCCTGACATAATAAGCAAATCCAGCAGTATGTCACATAGCTCCGAATAAATCGTGACATTAAATTAACCAAAGTAACACGAGTAACGAGTGAGCAAATGGAATACCACAGACTAACACAAGAATGCCTAAATGCATGTCATACCCTCCCACCGTGAGACAGACGCAGTTCCGAGGGGAGAAACGAGAACAGAAGCCGAGAGCAGAACCGTGTTAAGCTAGAAGGCCCTACGATAAGGGACGGACACCCACGTCGCCAGCCAACCGCCAGGACCACCCCCCCAGCCCATGTTAAAAGAGAGAGCCCTCCAGAATAACAGTATAGATCTTATGATAACACTAAAAGGGCCACACCAGCTGCAAGTCTTAGCGTGAGACTTTCTCGCGTCTCTGTTACGTTGCAAACGTTAAAAACATTGCCCCACTACGAAAAGTATAACTTTTGTCATTGGATAGACAGAATTTTTGTAGGCGGAGCTTAAGGTTAACATTGAGATCCTGATTGGTCAGATGAAAACACAGCCAGATAGTTTTTGTTAAACCAACTTCGGTAAATTGTAGTAAGGAGAAGTTAGGGGAGAGTTGCTTCCGAGACGGCGAGCTGTATGGAGCTGAGCCGCCCGCCACCCCCTGACACTGCCTAACCAATGAACTCACGCGATGCCGCATAACAGCGTATAAAGCTTCACTCAGAACTGCAGAAGTCTCATCTGTTACACCCCCTTTTTGCGTAATACTAGTGTCGATCGTCAATTAAAGCTCATGGTATTCACATTTGCTACGTAAGTTAAAATTTGAAACGTCATGATTTTTCTGTTATATAATTATTGAGAAGCCACATCAGCCACTGTAATTTATGACAAGTTAAATAAGTAATTAAAGATAATTGAGGGTCACTGTAGACCATTTTGATAGTTTCTCTTTTGTGAAACTTAACATAAATCTAGATTATAGATGTGATATGGCATAGGTCATCCTTTGATCCATTATAGAACTTGGAAACCCATTCAGGGAATATTCGTTCACATTTTTGTTGAACGCAGTTGGTTTTTATCATACTGTATTAAAACATTTCCTTTTATCGATAGTGCAATTTATAATCAATGTTTTGTGAGTAGAATAAAATTTCCAATGGTAAACTTAACTGCTTTTTCGACGTTGTTTTACCAACTAACTAAAAATAGGAAAGCCTTGAACCCCTTCCACTAAATTTAGTTAGTATTAAGATTCTTTTACAGGGAGTGCAGTGGAGCTGACGCTGAAATTACTAAGTATTTGATTATATCATCGCTAGTCTCACTGAACTCTTCTGAACTCTACATGTCATGTGTGGTCTGGCGTCTCCTTACCAGCAACAGGTCCCAGGTTCAAACTAGTCAATTCCCTGAAAAACACGCTCAGAGCGTCGTTGCGCGAAAGTGGTAGGGAGACACGACTTAGTACAAACAGAAACCACGCACAATGTTAGAAAGTGAGGAGAATTCCGTGTGACAGTGTCTTTACGATTACGTATTATCATGTCCATACGACTCGTGTTTGTGCTCGTTGGGTGTTAAGTCTATTTTTCTCCAGAACGAAAGGCCGTGCGATGGCGACAAACCGTGACGTGCTGCATCTCTTTGCTGATGGAGGTGAAAATGTGTTTCTGGAATCGATTATCGCCGTGATGAGTCGTGGCAGCGTTATTATGATCCTGAAGGTTCAAATGGCTCTGAGCACTATGGGACTTAACATCTGAGGTCATTAGCCCCTAGAACTTAGGACTAATTAAACCTAACTAACCTAAGGACATCACATACATCCATGCCCGACGCAGGATTCGAACCTGCGACCGTAGCAGTCGCGCGGTGCCGGACTGAAGCGCCTAGAACCGCTCGGCCACCGCGGCCGGCGAACCTGGAGGAAAAAAGAGCCAGTACAGTGTGGAAATCGCTAGTTTCTCCACAGTAGAGAAGGCGAAGGTAGCTCCATCTGCAGGAAAAGTGATGGGAATCGCATTTTTGACTGTCATGCAGTGACGTACCAGAATGCAGTTCCCGCCTCACATTATTGTTAAAACAGCGGTGTTGGCTAAATAGAGGAAGAACACTTCAAGGAAATGGCCAGAGCTGTCTCGGACTGGGAGGCGACTTCATCGTGACAATGCGCAGCCTCACGTTGTAAATCAAGTCACACAGTTTGTGGTTCAATTTAACATTACCTGTGTACCGCATACGTCTCTTAGCGCCGATCTTGCACCCTGTGTTAATTTTTTTTATTCCCATCACTAATGCAAAGCCATGGGGCTTCTATTTGAGAATTATCAACTAGAACCCAAGAAAAATGAGGCGATTCTCAAGGATTTGACGAAGAGTGGACAGCACCTTGTGTTCGAGAACTGGCAGAGACACAATAAAAAGGACATTCAAGTAGGAGGGTGTAGTACCGAGAGATGGGGCAATAAATATCTGTGAAAAAAGTCAGCCTGTATTTTGCTGATCAACGCGCATACTTTCCCTTTTCTTTGGACCGTACAATTCATGTTCTTTTAATACTGTTTCCTTCCAATAACGTATTTTTCATACATCTAAAGACAACATCTTTACCTGATATATGTATTGTGTTGTGCCGAACGAAATAGCACTCGTCAGCACAGTGGAGGTGGTCAAGGTAATACTATAACACATACAAAACATTAGATTACTTTATTATAACTTGAACTGTACGAAATACTTAACTTTGAAAGAATCCATTGCCACAGGAATGTCATGTATATTTGTTAATGTCACATCACGTGATTCAGAACAAGATAATAGTCTCTTCTCTCAAAGTACTAGAGTGTACAAAGTCCGCTGCAGTTCTAATACAACTGTCGCGCTGCTGTCTGTAGTGAGGTGGCGCTGTCGTCTTCGACGATGATCGCAGACTGGGCTGACCAGCACTCGGCTGTGACGCAAGTAAGAGCGCTGCAGCGGAGGCGTATGGGACTCCTGAGGACGTGTCTAAGCTGACGTCACCCAGTCGTCGTTCCGTCGTCTGGCAGCGACTGTGCTTACTTGTGGTTCCATTGCGAGATACTAACCTTGCCCTGGGACCTTGTTCTTCCGACGGTATCACATACTGTAATGACATTTCAGAGAGCAATTAGTGTGTTATAAGAGTAGAAGTCAATCGAAGTATTTAAACTGTTATATTTCCTCTATTTGCACATGTGCAGTTAATTATTATAGAGAGAATATATGAGAATATTGAACGAGTAAATCAGAACGAAAAGGGAGATGCAAGTCTAATAGTCACGGTGGACTGAAATGTGATTTTAGAGGAAGCAGTAGAAGAAAGGGTTACGGGAGAATATGAGGTTGTTGTACGAATGAGAGAGGAGAAATACTAATTGAATTCTGCAAGAAATTTCAGATGGTAGTAACGAATACTCTGTTCAAGAATTACAGTAGGAGGAGGTATACTTGGAAAAGGCCGCTACGTACAGGAAGATTTCAGTTATATTACATCAATGTGAGGTACAGATTCCGAAATCAGACACTGGATTGTAAAGCGTACCCAGGGGCAGACTCAAATCACAATGTGGTAATGACGAAGATTAGGCTGAAGTTTAAGAGACTAATCAGGAAGAATCAATGCGCAAAGAAGTTGGATACGGAAATACTAAGGAGTGACGAGATATGCTTGAAGTTCTCTAACGCTATAGATGTACTAGTACGGAATAGCTCAGTAGTTCGTACAGTTAAAAAAGAATGGACATCTTTAAAAGGGGAAATCACAGAAGCTGGAGACACAAACTTAGGTACAAGGAAGGTAACTTCGAAGGAGCCATGAGCAACAGAAAAAATACTTCAGGTGATAGACGAAAGAAAGAAGCACAAAAATGTATCGGAAAATTCAGAAATACAGAAGAACAAGTCACTTCGTAAGGAAAAAGAAAGGAAGTGCAGGGAAGTTAAGGCGAAATGGCTACATGCAAAATGTGAAGGAATCCAAAGGAAAAGATCCTCGGTAGAACTGAACGACCGCATAGAAATGGCAGTACAACTTTCGGTGAACTTAAAAACAAGGGCGGTAACATCAAGAAAGCAAGACGAATTCCACTCATAAACGCAGAGGAGAGAACGTGTATGTGGAAAGAGTACACTAAAGGTATCTATGAGGAGGAGGAATTATCTGATGACGTGATAAAAGAAGAAAAAGGAGCTGGTACGGAGAGATTGGGGATCCAGTATTAGAATTAGAATTTAGAATACATTTGAAACACTTAAAATCAAATAGGAGAGTAGGAACCGATAATATGCGCTCGAAATTTTTAAAATCATGGTGGGAACTGTCAACAAAACGATTATTTACGTTGGTGTGTAGAATGTATGAGACTGGCGACGTACCATTAGATTTTCGTAATAACATCATCCATACAATTCCCAAGATTGAAACAGTCAACAAGCATGAGAATTATTATACAATGAGCTTAACAGCTCTAACTTCTGGCAAGAATAATACGTAGAAGAATGAAAAAGAAAACTGAGGGTGTGTTAGGTGACGATCAGTTTGGCTTTAGGAGCGGAAAAGGCACCAGAGAAGGAGTTCTGACGTCACAGTTAAAACTTACCGAGAATATGGATTGAGAGCAAATGGAAGAAAGACACAAGTAATGAGAAGTAACAGAAACAGGAACAGTTGGAAACTTAAAATTGGTTTCTGCGAAGTAGATGAAGTTAAACGATTCTGCTACCTACGCAGCAAAATAAACCATGACGGACGGAGCAAAGAGGACATAAAAAGCAATGGAAAAAAGAGCATTCCAGTTACAGAGAAGTCTACTAGTATCACACATAGCTCTTAATTTTAGGAAGAAATTTCTGTTTATGTACATTGTAAGCATAGCATTGTATGGTAATGAGACATGGGGAAATCGGGCACGGAAGAGAATGGCTCTGAGCACTATGCGACTTAACTTCTGAGGTCATCAGTCGCCTAGAACTTAGATCTAATTAAACCTAACTAACCTAAGGACATCACACACATCCATGCCCGAGGCAGGATTCGAACCTGCGACTGTAGCGGTCGCTCGGCGCCAGACTGCAGTGCCTAGAACCGCACGGCCACTCCGGCCGGCACGGAAGAGAATAGAAGCACTTGAGATGTGGTGCTACAGAAGAATCAGTAGAATGACTCATAAGGTAAGGAACTAGGAGGTTCTCCACAGAAACGGCGAGGAAGATAATATACGGCAAACACGACAAGAAGAAGGGACAGAATGTTAGGACGTCTCTTAATGGTGGTAGGACGTCAAACGGACGGCTTGGAGCAGGAGAGACACCACAGGAATTTTTAATTTACACTGTGTATACTTTTAAAAATAAATTCAGAAAACTTTGTCAGAATGACCAGAAAGGATTCAGGATTTACACTTATAGTGGTGGAAGTTCAAAAATATAATAAAATAATTTACTTTTTTACATTTGTATTTCACCTTTTTCTCACTTACTATTGGCTGCATTTGTTGCTATAGGTACACTTTTCCTCATACATAAGAGAGATTCTTAGGTGAATTTTGCACGGCATACAAACCATACTTACAGGTGTATGAAACTCTAGAATTTTCCAAATCTATTGAAAACTGTGGAAAAAATTGAGATAATTAACTAGAAAATTTGAGTTTTTTCTAAACATGAAGTTTCAACTGTAACAGCACATTTATTTTTTCATAAATTAAATAATTTCTGGAGTTTCATACACCTGTAAGTATGGTTTGTATTCTGTGCAAAATTCATCGAAGAAACTCTCTTACTTATGAAGAAACGTGTACCTAGAGCAACAAATGCAGCCAATGGAAGAGAAAAAAATGATAACTTTCACATGTAAAAAAAAATTATTTTGTTATTTTTTTTTAATTCCACTGCTATGATTGTGAATCCTGAATCCTTCCTGGTCATGCTGACAAAGTTTTATAAATTTATTCGTAAACGTATAGACAGCGGAAATTGAAGTGTCCTATGGTGTAGAGCTGCCCCAACACTGCCCGTTTGACGTCCTAGCCCCCATAAGACAACAAGAAATGACTTCCATGGTACTAGAGGGAGCTGTAAAGGGCAAAACTGTAAAGGAAGACAGAGACTGGGATACATTCAGCAAAAGTTGAGGACGCAGGTTGTAAGTGCTACTTTGAAATGAAAAGATTGGCACAGGGCGCTGCAGTCCGGAACCGCGGGACTGCTACGGTCGCAGGTTCGAATCCTGCCTCGGGCATGGGTGTGTGTGATGTCCTTAGGTTAGTTAGGTTTAAGTAGTTCTAAGTTCTAGGGCACTTATGACCTAAGATGTTGAGTCGCATAGTGCTCAGAGCCATTTGAACCATTTGATTGGCACAGGGGAGGAGTTCGAAGCGGGCCGCTTCAAAGCAGTCACAAGACTGATGACTCATAAAAAATAAAAAAAAGTAAAACTAAGAATAAATCCGGAAGTTTACGAATAGTACGGTATATCTAAATTCATATTTATACTCTGTAAGCAATTTTATAGGGCACTTCTATCAGTATTAATACCTGTATGTCCTATTCCAATTGGGTATTGAGTAAGGGGAAAATGTCGCCGTATGCACACTTTCTAATCATTCTTACCTAGTTGTTATGCTTTCTATACTGGAGGCAACAGATGCGCTATACTCTTTCTCAAGCACACTTTCTTGTCAGTATACCCTAAAATTTAATCCAGACTCCATTACACTTTTGCATAATTTACACCAACACGTTCCGGTACTACCAATACATTTCCTCATTAATTAGATGTCAGCATTTATGTCTAATTAATAAGGACTTCAAAGGACGCAGCTGTTCCTTAGTCCCACTAGGGTCTATGCAGAAGCACTGCTCTTTCTCAGGGCCTTCCTGGCAACTCTAAGACTTCGGTTTTCCTTACTCATTATTGAGTTCATATGCTCGTCCGAGCTTAGACGTCCATGTGATATTAGTGCCAAAAATTTACCACTTATCTTGCATTCAAAATATGATGGGCTCTTTCTGTTTTTTAATGTATCTTATCAAACATTTATCTGGATTCTGAGAGATCTGCCGTTCAGTGGCACAAATGGAAAAGGTACATATGCGATCTATATTTCTCATAGAATCATTTAGGGACTTTAGTTTCCTAAGGGTCATCATTAACAAACAATTTCAGAGTCGTGGTGACTGATTTAAATATACAGGGTAAGTCTCTAAATATTGCCACCTAGAATAACCCCGAAAATATGATAGGAGCTGAAAAGTTTGCGGGACACATGTTGCATGGGACTATGGGGACCATACCATGACGTTGGTTTTTCTTATTGCTAGGAGGGGTCGCGATAGAGATAGGAAGGTCAAGTTAGTTTCTTTATTGATGGGATGCTGCAGTTTGGTACTTATTTTCTGACAGCGGTGATAGCGGCCATCGAGATAAATCCAATGATATGTAACAGTAAGGTCTTTGAAGGTCAACAAAGATAAAAAAGGCGGCATGGACGTACTTTTACAGGAGGTGTTCGAAGTGATGACCATTGCTACCAGTGCAGTGCCACAGTCTTTTTATCATGGATTGAGAGGTAATCCTTATCACTGAGGCACTTATCGAAGCACATGCTCTGACAATTCTCACTCGTATATCATGAAAATAATAAATATTCGCCGAATACGTCGTATCCATCTAACGTGCCATTGACATGCAAACACCATTCAACGGTTTAACAACACAACACCAAGAGGAACGTTAAGATTAGTATCGTCGAATAAAGAGAATGTGAATGATGTATTCCTTTAAAGAACAATTCGATACGCTTCTGATTTACGGAGAATGCCAACAAAATTCAGTGAGAGCTAGAGACTTATACGCAGAAAGACATACTCAACGTACTCACCCTATACGTCGTACATTTAAATATATCTATGATAAATTGAGAAGAACTGGATCTTTAACACATCGGAAACGTATCCGCCAAAAGAAAGTTACTAACGAGGAAACGGAAATTGGTACTCTTGCCACTGTGGTTCGAGATTCTTGGGTTAGTTCGCGTCAAAACGCAAGAGAATCTGGCATGAGCCAGAGTAGTGTTGTTTGTGTTCTGCATTGTCATAAATATCATCCTTACCATATCAGTCTCCACTAAGAATTAACTGGTACAGATTGTATGTGTCGCATTGAATTCTGCCGATGGGCTCAACTTCAGATTCAGATGGATGACACTTTTATTAATTTGATTTTATTTACTGGTGATGCTACATTTACGAACCATGGAAATGGTAATTTGCATAACATGCAGACTTGGCGCCTCTGGATTTTTGGGCAACTGAAAATCCATGTTGACTGCGGCAAGCTGCACTCCAGAAAAACGTGGTCGGTGAATGTATCTTGTGGGATTCTGGAGGACAGAATAATAGTCCCCTATTTCATCGAAGGAAATCTTAATGCTAGGAAGTACATCACATTCCTCCAAGAAACATTAGGTCTGTTATTCGAAGAAATACCTTTAGGAACAAGGAAAAGAATGTGGTATCAACACGATGGATATCCGGCACTTTTTTCGCTGATGGCTAGAAATGAGTTGCCGAGAGAGCTCCCAAATCGTTGGATTGGACGCGGAGGAGATGTGTAGTGGCTGGGTCGTTCGCCAGACTTGGCGTCTCTGGACTTTTTCTTGTAAGGATTCGTAAAAGACATTGTTCATAAAGACGTTCGAACTACACTTGAAGATATGCGCGAGAGAATGTGCTTCGATAAGTGCCGAAGTGATAAGGAATACCACTCAATCCATGATACGAAGATTGCAGTACTACATTAATATCAATGGTCATCACTTCGAACACCTTCTGTAAATGGACGTTCATACCATCGTTTTGACCTTCAGAGACCTTACTGTTACACATCACTGGATTCGTCTCGATAGCCGCTATCAGAAAATAAGAACCAAACTATAGCATCCCATTTAAAAAAATAAAGTTGACCTTCATGTCTCTAAAGCGACCCCACCTGGCAATAAAAAACCAAAGTCATACTACGGCCCCCGTTACCCCATGCAAGTTTTGTCCAGAAACTTTTCAGCTCCTATCATATTTTCGAAGTTATTCTTGGTGGCAATAGTTAGTGACTCACCCTGTATTATTTATATATAATCAGAAGTGAGGACGAAAATATAATTGGGTTGATGGACTGGATTTGGATAGTAGGACAAGGAAGAGATAGAGAAATAGTGGGAGAACGTAGATTGGTGAAAAGGAATATAAGAGTAGCCCCATGGTAGTATTCTGTACTCAACGTAATCTTTGCTCATACAAGGTTTGAGAATCGTGAAAGTAGGCTATAATCACAGAAGAATGTAGGTCGATATGAAAATTTTCAGACACTTTTCAATGAAAAAAGATTTTAACTGAAAAATACTTCCAGGAGCAGATGTGAACTCTGATCATAGCTTCTTAGTAACAAGCTGCAGCTTAAAGTGGAAGACGGTAGATAAAAGGAAATAAGTATATGGGATCCGGGACATCTGGAGAAAATAGGAGGTGTTGAAAGCTTCAAAGGAAGCAGCGACTGACTGAAGCTGGTGAAAAAATACAGTACAAGACAAATGGATGATACAGTGAAGGTAGTGGAGAATCACCTAAAGAAAATCACAACTTCCAGTAGAAACACTTGAATAACAAACGATTTGAATCAAATTAAATGAAAAAAAGATGTATAGGTATTTAAAAGTGGGGTTGACTGAAAGCGAAAAATAAACAGCAAAGTAAGTATGGCTAGTTGAGAACCGTACAGGTAAAACTGTAGTACCAAGCATGCCTACGAGAACTGAGGAAAGGAGAGCCCGTTAGACGACTATCAGTAGACAGTGTATAGGAAACTAGAGAAGAAACTGATGGTCACATCGACACCTACTGCACTTGAAAATTACCTGAAAGGCCGAAATTGGTCAGTCGTGCTACATATAATAAACAGATTACTTGTGAAAAATCAGTCTAGGAGGAATACTTCAAAACGCCCTTTAACAAATGTACGGCTGTGGTAACCCACATGAAGAAAATGGTCGGAATGAAGAGGACATGGGAGACGCAATACTAAGAGAAGAATTCGATAGTTCACTAAAAGTTGTAAATTGAAACAAGTCACCTGGAATAGTGCACCTTCCCTCATACCCGTTAAAAACCGTGGGAGACATTATCTGTCTGTTTCATATGACGGTTATGACACAAGAAAAATACGCTCAGACTTCACAAAGAAAGTAATAGTGCCAGTACCAGAGAATGCGTATGCCCAGGGTGTGAGAATTACACAGTCGTCAATTTAAAAGTTATGGCCGGAAATTACTAACACGAATTACCTACAGAAGAATAAAACGGCTGGGTGAAGCCAAACCGAGAAGAGAGATTTTGTGTCAGGCGTGTAAGAACACATGAGGCAATAAATATGCTACGGCTTATTAAAGAATATAGATGAAAGACAAGCCCACATTTCTAGTCATATCATATGGAATATACTGTTTGAAATTTATAAGGGATAAAATACAGAGAGAGAAAAAATATCTCTAATACCACAGACTGCATTTATGAAAGCCGAAGGGCATGAAAGTCAGTCAATAATTTAGGAGTAAATGAGACAGATATATAGTCTATACGACATGTTATTCAGTCGCTGTGTAGACTTTAAGTGTACGAAATGAGATAGAAAAGTAGAAAGGGAATTGAATTTCAGGAAGAATAATTAAAACTTTAAGATTTGCTGATGACATCGAAAATGAGTCAGAGACTGTAAAGGGCTTTCTTGAAAAGACGATATATGACGAACATCGACAACAGTAAACTGTTGATAAAGGAGAGTAATAGAATTAAATCAGATGTTGAGCTTATTAGGATATGAAACACTGAAAGTAGGACGTATGTCTTTCTACTTGGACCGCCGATTGTCGAAGTAAAGAGGGTATAAAAGGCGGACTAGCGACAGGAAAAAATGGTTCAAATGGCTCTGAGCACTATGGAATTTAACTGCGTAGGTCCTCAGTCCCCTAGAACTTAGAACTACTTAAACCTAACTAAAATGGCTCTGAGCACTATGGGACTCAACTGCTGTGGTCATAAGTCCCCTAGAACTTAGAACTAGTTAAACCTAACTAACCTAAGGACATCACACACATCCATGCCCGGGGCAGGATTCGAACCTGCGACCGTAACGGTCGCGCGGTTCCAGACTGAAGCGCCTAGAATCGCTCGGCCACTCCGGCCGGCGACAGGAAGAAAAGTGTTTCTTAAAAAATGAGATATATTAACATGTAATATAAGTATAAAAGTTAGGAAGTCAGCAAAGTGATACTTGCAAGCTCAGTACGGAAACTAAAGAAGAGAGTCTTTTAGATGGTGGTATTATGACGTTACATAAATACCTTGAAGAACAGATGGTAGAGAGAATAACCAGTGAGAGATACTGAATCCAGTTTGGGAGGAAAGATCTCTGTGGAAGAACTTCACTAAACGAATGTCCTGAGCAATTAAGGGAACGCTAATTTGGAAATGAGCGGAAGTGAGTGGAGGAGTGAGAAAAAGAGAGAGAGAGAGAGAGAGAGAGAGAGAGAGAGAGAGAGAGAGAGAGAATGCGAAAGGGGGGGGGGGGGCAGAAGATAGCAGTCGTTCTGCAGAGATAAAAACATTTGTGGAATTCTGACTAGCAGGGAGAGATGTAACAAACGAACCTTAGGAGGAACCACAACGTTAGTAACACATAATAAGACCATCAGCTAACCTCTAACAATTCCAGGTGTCCAAAGGATGCCCCTAATTCAATACAGTGTCGAACGTTTGTCGGAAAAGTAGTAGGATGAATCTTACTTTTTAAAGAAAATTTGCTATTTGCGTAATACTGTGTTTGAAAAAAGTTAACTATCTCTCACAAGAATTATTTTTTATCGTTTTATACTGGGTGTTTGGGGAGGAAACGTCAATTTTGAAACAGCAATAGTATAAGTAATTCTGAACAAAAAATGTTATATGAACATAGGTCCGCAATTGCTTCGTTAGGGGCTATGGGTATTGGAAGGAACTTTAATTCAGCAAAACTGATGTGCACCACGTGAACGTATACGTAATACAACTGGACAGTAACGTTATTTTCTTGCAAACAATTTACAGGTACATGCCATGTTTACGCTATGCAACCTACCACGTATTATGGTCATGTGACGTACGTAGTACGCTCTCCCATCACCCGCTGTTTGCGCAGTTGTGCCGTGTAAGCCGCATTGTGTAGTGTACCGGCGACGGATCTGTTAGCTGTGTAGTGTATGGTGTTAACGGTGTTCGTACAAGAGCTGCTAACAATGCCACACGTCTACAGTAATGAGGAATACGCAGATATGGTGTATGTTTATGGCTTCTGCGACGATAGTGCTACCGCTGCAAGAGAAGAACACCACAGGCGCTTTCCGACTCGATTGCCTGATCGCATAATGTTTACCAAAGAGTTTATCACTTTGCATGCAACAGGCTCTCTACCAAGTAGACATTTTTCGTCAGAACGTGCACGTCAACAAACTTTGCAAGAACAGGAAGAAATTATCGCAAGTGTTGAGCGAAGTCCCAGTACGAGCATACGAAGAATGTCCCAGCGTATGAATGCCCCACAGACACGTGTATGGGAAACATTACATACGGAAAACCTGTATCCATTTCACATACAGCGTGTCCAAAATCTTCACGTTGGCGAAAATGCCCAACGACTTCAATTCTGTCACTGGGTAATTGAGAACAGTCATTCCATACATACTATTCACTGCCGAAGCCCAGTTTTCACGACATGGAATAAACAACACACGCAATAACCGTCGATGGTCACGGGAAAATACACACTTTTCAGTGGATACCATTTTCGTAGTTCGTGTTGCCATAAAAGTTTGGTGCGGCATGATCGGTAAGCTTTTAATAGGTCCATTTATTATCAATCAGCGATTGACGGGAGAGAGGTACCTGCATTTTTTGGAAACTTCATTTGTGGAGCTATTGGAGGACGTCCCTTTAGCCAAGCGAACTGGAATGTACTTTCAATAGGACGGTGCGCCTTCATATGTTACCTTACGTGTGAGGGACCATCTCAACCGCACCTACCCTAATCCCTGGATTGGCCGTTGCGGTGCTATTAACTGGCCTTACACCTTTAGAATTCTGTTTATGGGGTTGGATGAAATCAGAGGTGAAGGTAAATACATGAGATGAATGCTTCGTCAGATCAAGGACGCTTCTAAATTGATTAGGAACGAACCACAGGCAGTTGAACAAGCAACACTACATGTTATCGCTAGAGCGCTTAGGAGAATTGACGTTTATAGTGGGATATTCGAACCTGTTCTGTGAACTGTACAACATCTGCACGATAAGTGTTAAAGCCGTTTGTAAAAGACGTGGTACGTCTTTTTAAACTGAATACATGTAACATGAATGTTGTAATGCATTATGTACTAAATGAAAAGTAAACAAACATTGTGGAAGGATATGTAACATAACTGTACTTCTCTGTAACATTGTTTTCAAGAAAATCACGTTATGGTCCAGTTGTACTGCGTACACATTCACGTTGTGCACATCAGTTTTGCAGAATTAATGTTCCTTTCAGTACCCATACCTCCCTAACGAAGCATTTGCGTACCTATGTTCATATAACATTTTTGTTCAGAAGTAGTTACACTATCACTGTGTAAAATATTGACCTTTCCTCCCCAATCATCCTGTATAAGCCCACCACAAAACTGAATGCCTTCTAGTGGCGCTGCAGGAACATAACCTGGTAAGGAAAGTTTATAATTGGAACTGAGACGACTGGTGAAACCATCCTACTGATAATACTGTCCACATTTGAGGAAAACCGGTGGCATAAGTTAGTTTGACAACGTGCAGTTGTTTAGGCCACATATCTCCAGAAACGTATCACAGTGCAGAGGGGCCAAGTGGACACACCAGTGCACGTAGTCACGATAGCCATTGGAAACCTGTAAAGAGTCCTTTGATGCTAGTAAAACTTTATTAGAGTTCAATCATTTGTTCTAAATATTTAAAAGTCATCGTTCTTAGGCACCAGCCTCAGCTGACGCTCATTCAGTTGCGTGTTGGATTCTACTGACACCTGTCTAGTCAGCATTCTGGCTGCATCCCCAGGAGAGGTTTAGAAACCCCAGTGCTGTGACAGGTACCCACTGTCCAGCATGACGTGGTCTCAGGCTGGCTGCTGGAGTGTCCTTGACGCCATATGGAATTTTATGATGATTGTTGACGACCCGTGCACGACGTTTTGGTGTCAGTAGTCATGTGGTCGGTTGATCTCCTCTCTAACTCTGTTAGGTTTAAGTACTCGGAGGTGCCTGAGTGTGAAACAGGAACATGGACCCCAAGAAGCCGTGGTCCTTGTTTTCACATTGAAGTCCAGTGCTGGCAGCAGCCTGTGATGTGGTGTAGTTGGAAGACAGTGGATTCGTCCGTTAGTAGATGGCAGGTCGCAGGCAGTATGAAGTCCATCACGTAAAGGCCGTCTTCTACAGTACATCCTTGACTAGTTCATAGAATGTGCTGGAGCTTCTAGGAGAGAGGTTCACTACAGTATCGTAATCATGAAATCGAGTGTTATTACTGTGATGTGGTCAATCCCAATGAGTAACTCATGATGGGAGCTGGAGGACTGAGGTGTTTAAAAGGAGCTGGCCAGAGGCCGTGATGCAAGACTCTGTTCATTATATTGCGTTACATTCACTTCACAGGCTGTTAACTGCCATGTAAGGTCCTTGCAGTGTGTTATTGTGAAAGAGATAGAGTTCATTGCAACATGTCTTACAAGATAACTAATACGCTTGTCTCATTTCGTTTGGTTTTCTGTTGCAGTCTCCTTCCTGCTGAAAGTATATCCTCACGCAACAGACGATATCGTAATATGTCGATGGTCTGAACCACTTGTGACGTAATGCTTCCTTCCAGCCTCTTATTTGCCTCTCGCTTGACTTGAATTAGCCTGTGGCAATGTTAATGAGTTTTAATAAAAATTTATAGTTTGTTAACCCTTACTATTCAGTGCCATAACAATACGAAGCAGGATCGCTGTTGTGTTGCGTTCCAGATACAAACCAGCGTACTATTAAGCAGGTGGTCATAATGTTTTGGATCATGTATGTCTACACTGTACTTCTGTTTGACTGTAAACCGCTTCTTTTTCTAAGACATTCATTGCAACTGTAAATGGCTCATAGGACAGATATTTTTTATTTATTTATTATTGCCTGATTCGTTATTATTATTTGTGTATGGACCCAGTTAGACAACATAGCGCTTTTGGGTTCGTTTTCTTGATCTTCAGTACAACTCTTATATATCTAATTCTCCCCACCCCCCAGCCCACGATCCGTGGGCTGTTTTTCTTCCTAGTGGAAACAAAGCTATGGCACACTCTTTTACGCTGACAAGAATTTTGTGTCGAAGTATTACTGAGATATACAATGTGTTTAGTCTCCAACAAATAAGGTACCCTTGTGCACAAGGATTTCAGAGTTGATAGTTCACATATAAACCATCGTATTATTCCTTCTTATGTCTAAAGCATCATCTGTTCACAGCGCTTTAGGCACGGAACGTCATCATAATGAGTACTTTCATAATGACAACATATCATTCATTCGTTTTTTGGTATCAATTTCGGGACGCTTTTTACAACAGCAGCACAGCTTTTACGAGAGAAGCACAGACTGTTTTCTGATGCTAATAACACTGGTTAGTAATGAAACATTTTTCTCAGAGTAAAGCGTTTTTCTGATTTATTTGTGAGTGCTGATTTCAGCAAAAGTGCTTAGAATTTTCAACACAAGCAGTTTTGCCACAAATTTTGAATACCTAAGGGGTATGCAAAATGAACCTATTTAATTGTTTTAATAACACCAGTGTTCTTTTTTTAAGGTTTGCAATTTGACCTGGCACAAAAAGATGTTCAGTTTTCTAATCTATAATACTTTTACCCACATATTTCGGTAATAATGGAATGTTTCACGTATTATTTTTTCAAACAAACTTCATTAACGCGTGATGAATCGAATGGCGCCTGCTTTTGGGAATTTCATTGTTTCAAGAGGCTACATTAATATACGTGAGCGCTTCTGACACATCCTAGGCAGGCTTGTCGTGAAAAAGCAGCAACGTACAGTGTCAGACGTCGACAAAGAGCTAGATTTATCGTACTTTCGCGTAAAGGATGGATATCAGAACAAGTCATAGGCCATACATGGTGTGAGCTTTCTATACAAATAGGACAATCGTGAAAAGACAATCACTGGTCTCAAAAAGGTTGTAGGTAAAGGTGGACTGTTCGATTCCAGGGTGGAAACAAAAAATCTCTGCCTCCACTTCATATAAAACTTGGCATTATGAAACAATTTATTAAAGTCCTGCATAAAGATGTGACACTTTCAAGTCCTTGGCAAGCGTGTTATTGTGGCTATCAGAAGCTAAGACGAAAGAAGAGTTTTTCGTCCGCCCTGACGTTCGGAAACTAATGAAACACGAAATACTCGATTTAAAATAAATGAAATTTAAATATCATCTTCGATATCCCTTGAACAGGTTGTCAACAATTTTCTTGGGAGTTGGGAAGATTTTGTTTGCGAGAGTTAGTAAGAAACATACTGAACAACTTCACAGTATTGGATGCCTCAACGAGCTAGTAACTGCACTTTATTGATTCCCACGTCATTTAATTTCTAGACAATATAGGTGATGTGAGTGAGGAATAGGAAGAAAGATTCCATCAAAACACCAAACAAATGGAATGGGGGGTACCTGGACCGATCCTGAGTCATCATGATAGCTGAGTAGTGCCGTATGCTGCACACGGAGTGTCCTCAGTCAGTGCACAGAAGATTTCGCAAGGGATATTTGAAGAGGAAAAAAGCATTTATGTTTATGTCTTTGTTTTAGGACTGAAGAACATAAAAAGTAATTGTAATGTTATGAGCACTTTATTTTATAGTCCTATCAACAAAGTATTTTTGAGTGTATGTGTGCTGTGGATATTTTCTGGGGCGTCGTTATTACTTTGTGAAAACACGTTATGTGATAAAGAGAAACAATTAACATTTCTGAACTTTGCTTACCAAAAATTCATTAGAACCAACTAAAACGTTTAAGCAAAAGTTCCAATGTATAAAATTCTTGACCTGTGTAGTTTCTGCACAGTCCTCGTTTATCTTCAACAAATATGGATAATTCCCTTTGCCAAGAAACAGCTGGAAATAAATAATGTTGTGAAAAATTAACTTTTGATGGTATTGGAGTGTCTCAGTGTCAACAACAATGAAGGAACTTGTTTAATGCAGTAGGAGCAACGTCGAATGTGAGCTCGATGCTCGAGCGGAGGACACGCTCCAAAGTGTAGATATAACAGTTACGGACCAGCCAGGGAAGATAAATTGCGAGGGTATTGAAAGGTAGTTGGTCAACTGACGAAAGCAAGGAGGTCGATTACCAAAACACTGTGGCCGCATGACGCTCATTTCCAGCCGTACACCCGTGAACTAAACTTTCGTCATCTGCCTCACGTGAAATTGTAGGAATATCAAATTATTTGTGACAAATTCAGAGGAGGTCCAATTTGTACGGATATTAAATGGAATGATGGTATAAGCACAATCGTAGGTAACATAGGCATCAGACATCGGTTCATTGGCAGGATACTACGAAAATGCAAAGGAGACTGTTGACAAAACACTTTGTGTGTCCCGTCTCAGCGAACTGGACGAGTCAGTGGCAACCATACAAAATAGAGCTAACATGCTGAACTGAAGAGATGCATGAATACTCACAGGGTTATTTGACAGTAAAGCGCGACTCCGGCGTGTGACGGATCATCAATTAGTGGGCTCTAACATTTATTGGGGGAATGTTCTTCCGTTCACCCAAGGCCATACTTGATTTGAAGAAGTTTCACAATGTAGATGACACTTCAGGGAGATCCCACAAGAAAAAGGAATTGAATTAAATCCCCTAAAAAAGATCACAATTTATTAATAAATAAGGAGGTGAATTATCATCAGACTCTGACTTCGTTCAGCAAGAAAAAGTTCCCGATCTCTTTCATACTTCCAAAATTACACAAAGTTCGTGGAGTGCATCTACATTCCAAGGAGTAAAACACGAAGCTCGTGCTGAAAACCTTTCCTCAATACTACTTAGGTAAAACTGTTCATCGGAAGCTGCTACCACACAAATCAAACTCTTCGGTCAGTTCAAAATACCGATATTTAACACCAGCTTCGATTATATTTGGCATATAACACATCCAATGCGTACCTTTTCCCTAACCAACCATAAATGATATTTAATATCAACAATATTTCATTAGTAAAACCTGCCGTTGCGTCTACACAATTAACGTTGAAACTTCCTGGCAGATTAAAACTGTGTGCCGGACCGAGACTCGAACTCGGGACCTTTGCCTTTCGCGGGCAAGTGCTCTACCAACTGAGCTACCCAAGCACGACTCACGCCCCGTCCTCACAGCTTTAATTGCGGCAGTACCTCGTCTCCTACCTTCCAAACTTCACAGAAGCTCTTCTGCTCATTCTGGAAACAATTAACGTTATTTTAACACGACAGCAAAAGACAATATTACTGTCAATCAAGTTTTTCATATTGATTTCTTCAACGAAGTTTTCTTCTGGACTCCACGGCGGTCGGCAAATTGTATATCTGCAGTCGGTGATAACGCCTTAGGAGTCCAGTTTCTTAATCCACTGGTCAGCCATGGCACCGGACTTTATACAAAGAACATATTTAACAACAAATTAGCCGCCACGAAATTTCCCGAAATCTGTAGCTCCTCCAGGTCTCAAGAGTAGTTGTAGCCATCGTCGTTATTTTCCTGAGCACTACAGCAGCGTTCCTCCACCTTTCTGTATTCGCGAACCAATTTTCATTCATAATTTTCTTGCCCTTCTTTCCTCGTACGATTGTATTTTGAAGCTAAAGCTACAAACTTACATACCTTACAAAGTACCGAGAATAAGTAAATTTATTACTGTTTCACAATAACGATCTTATACATTGACAAAATGAAAATCGATGGCCCTCTAGTCCTCTGCCCTACACGTAGCGCAAAGATATCCCTGAAGGTCTCTTTAATTTCCGAAAAGTAAGTCTTGATGGACTACATGACAAGTGGCGAAATCAAAAGACGATTTAGTTATAAATCGCTGTTTGAATTTTGAGCTGTGTGGATTTAAGTGTTTTCTGCACCAAAAACAACACTGTTACCTTTGCCAACATCCTGTCTCTGCGAAACCGGATTTTCTGCGTAAGGTGCTTTGAAGACGAAATATAAATCTCAGCTAAATAAAAAAAAAAAAAAAAAAAGAAATCAGAATTCCTCCTTCGAGAAACGCAACTCTGCAAACTAGACAGAAGGGAGTGTCTAATAATTACAATATTTGTTTTGAATACTGAGTTAAAATGTTAATTACTAAATGAATTCTGACGAAATAAATCTCGGGTGAACAGCCTGGTATGAGTGTGCATAGGAAACAATACTTCGGCAATAGACCATGTTGCCATCGTCAGGTGCGCTGATGTACTGACCGGCGGTTGGCCGGCGCCATGTATATATAGGACAATCCCCCTCCCGCTCCTCCCTCAGGCGCTTCCTATGAGCCGGTGCGATCCGCACCCCGCGCGCAGTACAGGTACAGCGTCTGGGCGCTGCGTCCTAGGTCTTCTCGTTCAGGAGGGTCGGCAGGCACCGCTCTCGTTATTCTTCCCTCCTCCCCCCAAGTCGGTACACTCTGGGAAATATCCTTTTTCTTCTTAATCCGTGTGATCGCGGGTTCCCACGCCATGCTAAGGAAGTAACCGCTGTCACGATTTAGTTGTGGCTCCCTTACTCTGATCTCTACGGCTTCTTTGATGACACAGTCCCAGTATTTGGAAGTCTGTGTCAGGACTTTGGTTTGGCCATAATCCATGCTGTGGAGTTCCGACAGGCAATGCTCAGCGATTGCCGACTTACTGGGCTGTTGCAGTCTAGTGTGCCGTTGATGTTCTCGGCATCGGTCCTCAGTGGTACGAATGGTTTGCCCTATGTATACATTACCGCATTGGAAAGGTATCTGAAAACCCCTGATTTCCCTAGACCAAGGTTGTCCTTGACACTACCAAGAAGGCTCTTGGTTTTGCTTGGAGGACGGAAGATGGTATTCATTTGGTGTTTACGTAAAATGCGTCCAATTTTTCCAGATAAGGCCCCACAAAACGGAATAATAGCTAAGGTCGCCTCCTCCTGAGGTTCATCCTGCAGGTGTGCGATGGAGAGCCTTCCGAATTTGCCCTTCCTTGCAACCGTTTCTCCGAAACACGGTCTTCAGGTGGTCCTATTCTTGTTGGAGACTGTCCCTGTCGGAGATGGTGTGAGCTCTGTGTACAAGAGTTTTGAGCATGCCATTCTTTTATGCCGGGTGGTGGCAGCTATCCGATGTAGGTACAAATCGGTGTGATTCTTCTTCCTATACACGCTGTGGTCCAAAGTACCGTCAGCTCGTCTCCTAAACAAAACATCTAGGAAAGGAAGCATCCCATCCGTTTCGATCTCCATGCTGAACTTAATATTCTCGTGTCTGGAGTTGAGATGTGTGAGGGAGTCTGTCAGTTTATCTCTCCCACGTGGCCAGATAACGAAGGTATCAACCACATATCTAAAGAAACAGGTGGGTTTTAGATATGCTGATTCAAGAGCTTCCTCCTCGAAATGTTCCACGTACATATTTACGACAACAGGTGAGAGTGGACTCCCCGTGGCTACTCCTTCTGTCTGCTCGTCGTATTCACCGTCAAATAAGAAGTAAGTTGATGTCAGAACATTTCTGAAAAGGTTGGTGATCTCTTCGTCAAATTTCTGTCTGATGAGTTCCAAGGATTGTTGTAACGGAACTTTAGTGAATAGAGATACCACATCGAAGCTCACCAGCATGGCAGATATCTTAAGCGCAAGGTTGTTGATGCGTCCCAGGAAATCCACGGAGTTACGGATATGGTGTCTACAACTCCCAACGTAAGGGCTAAGCAGTTGTTTGAAGTGCTTGGCGAGAAGGTACGTTGGGGCACCAATATTGCTGACAATGGGACGTAACGGAATCGATTCCTTGTGCACCTTCGGCAGTCCGTAAAGTCTAGGAGAAACAACAGCCTTCGGGAGTAGCTTCTTGGTAATCTCGTCAGGGAAGCCGGAATCCTTGAAAAGCGCCAGAGTCTTCCTCTCGACCCTCTTGGTAGGATCGGTGTCAATCTTGCTGCATGCGCTGTCACCAAGTAGGTCCCGCATCTTCTCAGCATAATTCTGTCGGGGTAGGACCGCTGTTGCGTTGCACTTGTCTGCAGGTAATATCACTATGTCTGGATCTTCTCTTAGCTCCCGTATGGCGGCCCTCTCCCTGTAGGAAATGTTCGGTTTCATCAGCTTTGTTTTGGTTAGAGCTCTGCAGGTTTCGCAACGAACTTCTTCAGCAGCTTCAGGTGGAAGTCGAGCAGCTTTTTGTTCCACTGTGCTTATAATATCAGCAATGGGTACATCTTCACGAGTGGGAGCGAAATTCAATCCTTTCTTAAGAATCGAAATAATGTCATCATCCAGTTCCTCGTTAGTGAGATTGATGATGGTCTTTCCGCTGTCATCAGAAGGTTGTTTCTCCGATATGCGTTCAAACTTGGATGCCTGTCGTTCGGCTGACTTCCTCTGGGTTGAGCCCGCTGTGGCCCATGTGACACCATCATCCCAATCCCACAATCCCACGTCCAGGGGTTGAACCGACTGGCCAGTTGTAGATGTAACTGTAGAAGTTCTTTGTTGGTAGTGTCCAAGCGCCACCGCGTGAAGCGAACTCTCTCTCGTACCAAAGCTAGGCTGACACGTTTCTTGATTCTTCTGGCCGCCGCTGAGTCGATGTGATGCTTGACCTAGCAAAGAAGAATCACATCAAATGAATTCTGCACTACTCATACAGTCCTGTTATATGCTCATTACGTCAGCGTGAAAGTGGATTTTAATTTTTTATTTTGTTAGAATGTATTTTGCTTTTATTTTCTTTCAGTGAATTGAACAATTTTTAAATACATATTTCTTTTTTTTTTTTTTTTACAATAATCTCGTTCCTTCCTCCTTCCAACCCACCACTCTCCCCCCCTTGCCAGCCGTTTTGTGTTACACTCCGCGCTAACGGTTCACATCGCTGCACTAGAGAATGCCAATAAACCAGGAAAGGCGCTATAAGCGAACATTTACGAGCGAATAAGTTGAAAACACTTATTTGGCAGTCTCGAAGATAGATCCGACCTGTCCTAGAAAGCCTACTTACGAAGATTCAGTATTAGGAGACGAAGACAAAATTAGACGTATTCCTGTTCGCACAGTGGCGACCAAGTGGTCATCATCCTCCTAGTGCCCAATAGGCCTATGTGAATATCTACATCTGCATCTACATCTACATGGATACTGTGCAAATCACATTTAAGTGCCTGGCAGAGGGTTCATCGAACCACCTTCACAATTCTCTATTGTCCCAATCTCGTATAGCGCACGGAAAGAACGAACTATATCTTTCCATACGAGCTCTGATTTCCCTTATTTTATCGCGGTGATCGTTCCTCCCTATTAGGTCGGTGTCAACATAATATTTTAGCATTCGAAGGAGAAGTTGGTGATCGGAATTTCGTGAGCAGGTTCCGTCGCAACGAAAACCGCCTTTCTTTTAATGATTTTCAGCCCATATCCTGTATCATTTCTGTGACACTCTCTCCCATATTTCGCGATAATACAAAACATGCTGCCTTTCTTTGAACTTTTTCGATGTACTCCGTCATTCCTATCTGGTAAGGGTCCCACACCGCGCAGCAGTATCCCAAAAGAGGACGGACAAGCGTAGTGTAGGCAGTCTGTTTAGTCCGGTACATTTTCTAAGGGCCCTGCCAATAAAACGCAGCCTTTGGTCTGCCTTCCTCACAACATTTTCTATGTGTTCATTCCAATTTAAGTTGTTCGAGATTGTAATACTTAGGTATTTAGTTGAATTTACGGCTTTTAGATTAGACTGATTTATCGTGTAACCGAAGCTTAACGAGTTCCTTTTAGCACTCACGTGGACGACCTCAAACTTTTCATTATTTAGAGTCTATTGCCACTTTGCTAACCATTCAGATATTTTTTCTAAATCGTTTTGATATTTGTTTTGATTTTCAGATGACTTTATTAGTCGTTAATCGACAGTGTCATCTGTAAGCAACCTCAGACGGCTGCTCAGATTGTCTCCCAAATCGTTTATATAGATAAGGAACAGCAAAGAGCCTATAACACTACCTTGGGGAACGCCTGAAATCGCTTCTGTTTTACTCGATGACTTTCCGTCAATTACTACGAACTGTGACCTCTCTGACAGGAAGCCACAAATCCAGTAACATAACTGGATGATATTCCATAAGCATGCAATTTCACTATAAGCAGCCTGTGTGGTACTGTGTCAAAAGCCTTCCGGAAATCCAAAAATACGGAATCGATCTGAAATCCTTTGTCAATAGCACTCAGCACTTCACGTGAATAAAGAGATAGTTGTGTTTCACAGGAACGATGTTTTCTAAACCCATGTCTACTGTGTGTCAATAGACTGTTTTCTTCGAGGTAATTCATAATGTTCGAACACAATAGAACGAGAAGAAGCCGTAACATGTAAAATATTAAGAACCCCCAGCCATTCACTTCACGATGGTATGGAGAGAACATATGTGAATGTGGATGAAATGTAAGTGCTACAGACAGTACAGAATTAGGTGACGGGTCTTCTTGACGTCAACCGACGCAAGCAATGAAGAGAGAGAGAACCTGGAGCGCCAATATTCCGGCCGCAGTTTAAAGTTGGCGAGGTATTTCCTTTGCCCGGCGGCGTTATAAATGAGCAAACTTAGTCATAACACGAGCAGGTATTCCCCACAGCGTAATTAAACGTGAGCGCCGCCAGCCAGGCGCCGTGAGCAGCTCTCGGCGCAGACGGCGGCGCCGAACACACCGCCTATCGGCTCCGTGGCGTTTAATTATGGCGGGCAAGGGCAAGCAACGCGGGCGCTACCAAAACGCGCGCGACGAACGCTGCAAAGCGCATTACAAAGTTTCCGCCGCGCAATAAATATTCATGGCAGTCTGCAGAACAGCGGCGCGGACTAGGCGCGCGGTTTTGGAACTGTCACGCCGCTGGCCTCTTTTATACGTCAGCGGCAGCGCCCAGAGTCGGAACCTGCGGAAGGAGGATCTGCTTATTCCAGAGCCGCTGTGTTAGACCCTCCTCTTGAATGCCTCCCAACGGAAGTTGCTAACCAACCGCACCAGGTACACAGAAAGCCATTAAATTTGTAACACTTCGAATGAAGGATTTCAAATGAAGAAAATTTAATTATTGTGAGTGCACAGTATCGTGGCAAGAACACGTAATGAAATTTGTAGAAGATTTGTGTGCTGGCGTAAGCTGTTGCCAGCACACCGGTCGGCAGAAATGAAGCGTGGATCCATTAGTAGGCGTTGGATCAAGCGCGCGTATAACGACAGAGGCCAGAGACACACCGACAAGCGACACTTCGCCAACGCCCTCTCGGCAGCATGTATTTAGGCCGTCGCTGCTGACCGGAGGGCTCTCACTAAATCACTCATTCAGTCTGACGTCTGTCAGTTTACTTGCAAAGCGGGTTTAGTTCATCACTGGCTACAGCAGTGTATAGCGACCATATTAGTGACTGTGGCAGAATTATTACTGATGAGCTTGTAACAAACATGGGCTCTATTCAAGCTAAGTAAATGTTCCAATTCGTGTAAATAAAGAACAGTATTAATCTCCGTGTGCATTTGTGTTGTAGAAAAATGGAAATGAGTGTTTGGCGTCATTGGCCGGGAGGCCCGTTACGGGGCAGGTCCGGCACCCTTGGTGCAGGTCTTATTACATTCGACGCCACATTGGGGGACCTACGCGCTGGATGGGGATGAAATGATGATGAAGACAACACAACACTCAGCTCCGACCTAGCCGGGAATCGAACCCGGGTCCCTTAGGACAGCAGGCCGTCACGCTGACCATTCAGCTATCGGGGTGGATTGTGTTGTAAAAAGAGGATACTTGCCACCCATAACAAAATCCTCTTCCTTGCTTCCTTGCGGTACAAGACTCTACAATTTAGTACGCAAAACTTACCACATCCAGTGACTGTGAATCTACTTGAACTAAGTTTGGGTAATGGATACTGGTACGTCATTTCAAGCTGCTTCAAGTTTATTCCAGAGATCTTCAGTCAAAAGAACTGACCAAGTCTCGACTAAGGGAGAGTCACCCGACCCCACCACGTGAAGGAGTTTCATCACGACGACTCTTAGTCCAGACCTAAACTGCTTCTTTTTTTTACGTCGTCCACCCATTAGAACCCCATACAGGTACAGCTCCCAGACGTTAACTGGCGGGCGGTTCGGGAGTGCGTACACACAGACTTCTCACCATCGAACGTATCTGCACTCTGGTATGTCGTCGCCAACGGTAAACTCCTGACCTGTCGACGGGCCGCGCGGGATTAGCCGAGCGGTCTTAGCGCTGCAGTCATGGACTGTGCGGTTGGTCCCGGCGGCGGTTCGAGTCCTCCCTCGGGCATGGGTGTGTGTGTTAGTCCTTAGGATAATTTAGGTCACGTAGTGTGTAAGCTTAGGGACTGATGACCTTAGCAGTTAAGACCCATACGATTTCACACACATTTGAACATTTTTTGAACCTATCGACGGCTACTGCGCCACTTTGCTCTGACTGCAAACTCAGCAACATCAAAGAGCATCGCCTTACATGCACCCTAGAACGGGGCGTATGGCTCCTCATCCAATTCGTTGTGGACTGTTATATCCGCGCCCCGCCAACGCTGGTTACCCCGTAGTTTCTGCTGTTGCCGAGAACCTCACACAACCATCTTGCGAAACACCACGCACTCACGTGAGTTTGAGGACAGGCTTTAGAGTAATTCTTTCAAAACGAGTCATGTACAGTGTACGACTTCCGGAATCGGGTTGCGATCGAGCACAATACGTTCACCCGGTCGCCTCATTACAGATGAACCTTCGCAGGCTATCTCCACAGCGCCTTTCTTGAAACTCCTTCATAGTTGAGGTATATCACGACTCCCCATTTCATAACGCATCCGTGATCAGCTTCCACAGCGTGGTGAACCAACACGTACAAACCACCGAACGCACTTGCCACAAGCGAATAACGAACACAAAAGAAACCCTTGTTTGATGGTTACTGGGATCTTCTATCCCATAATCCAGTCGCCCTTAGGCAATGGTGCTCGATCGATTCCACTTTTAGTTACCTTTGTTTAGTTTTCTTAGGTTTACGTATAGTTAAAATGGCAACACCTGAAGAGGGACCACTCCACACCTGCTTTGTAGGGTCGAATGTCGCACTGCATCGTAACTTTAATACTGCTTTATTGTTTTCTGTTTTGCTAGGTACCCTTAATGCGTCGTTCAAAAAAGAAGTCAATGTAAAAAAGAAGAATAATAAAATAAAGCAGGAGCTGGAAAAAAGGAAGAAGAAGAAGAAAAAAGGTACAATAAGAGAAAACGGGTAGAACCTTTGATTAATAATCGAAACTTCCTAGGTCCCGCTTTCAAGACCGGCCACCGCTTAAATTTTGAATAAGAATCATCAGAAATACCGGCTGAAGAATTTCAGCATAAGAGGTCACCCTCATTCAGCCAACAGCCTTGCTGAAGAGAGCAGAGAGGCGGACAGAGTTTCAGGGCACTATCTTGTCCACGAGATGGGAAACTACCCCTAAAATGTGGAAGAATCAGGAATAATCCAAGGCATCATGAAGAAGGCAGTGAAAATCACTACATTAAGGACATATGTCGTGTATCCGCAGGATATGTGGCCCGTAATTGAAAAATTGTCATGATGATCTCTCCATTGGCAAAATATTCCGGACTAGTCGTCCATTCAAATCTCCGGGAAGAAACTGCCAAAGGAGAGGTAAGCATGAGAAAAAGATGGAATAACTAACAAAACGACAACGTTCCACAAGACTGAGCATAGATTTTAATAAATTTGAATGTGGTAGGGAAATTAGAAAATCTGAAATAGGAAATGCTATAGCTCAATCTAAATATAGTGGGTGTTGGTGAAGTGAAATGGAATGAAGGCAGGGATTCCTGCTCAGATGAGTACAGGTTAATATGAATGTAGGATAACATCAACAGCACCAGAAAATGCTAGACAGGAGCACGATTCGTTATGAATAGGGAGGTAGGGCACAGACTGAGTTATTGTGAAGAATTCATTGATGTGCTTATTCTCATCAGAATCGACAGCGAAATGACACCGACAGCGTTAGGTCACATATACATGCCCACATCGCAAGCAGAAGATAAAGAGATAGAAAAAGTACATGAAGATATTGGACGATGTTGGAAGGGTGATTCATGCGGTTGTAGGGGAAAGAGTAGAAGAAATGGTTACACGACAACATGGGCTTGGTACTAAGAATGAAAGAGGGGAAAGACTAATTGAGTTCTTCAATAAGTTTCAGATAGCAGTAGCGAATATTCTGTTCAAGAATCACAGGAGGTTGAGGTATACTTGGAAAAGGCCGGAAGATACAGGAAACTCGATTAGATTACATCACGGTCAGGCAGAGATTACGAAATCAGATACTGTATTGTATGGGGTACCCAGGAGCTGGTATAAACTCAGACCACAGTTCAGTAACGATGATGAAAAAACTGAAGTTTAAGAGCCTAGTCAGAAAGAATGAGTGCGCAAAAAAGTGGAATACGGAAGTACTAAGAAATGAAGACATAGACTTGAAATTCTCTGAGGATATACACTCCTGGAAATTGAAATAAGAACACCGTGAATTCATTGTCCCAGGAAGGGGAAACTTTATTGACACATTCCCGGGGTCAGATACATCACATGATCACACTGACAGAACCACAGGCACATAGACACAGGCAACAGAGCATGCACAATGTCGGCACTAGTACAGTGTATATCCACCTTTCGCAGCAATGCAGGCTGCTATTCTCCCATGGAGACGATCGTAGAGATGCTGGATGTAGTCCTGTGGAACGGCTTGCCATGCCATTTCCACCTGGCGCCTCAGTTGGACCAGCGTTCGTGCTGGACGTGCAGACCGCGTGAGACGACACTTCATCCAGTCCCAAACATG
The DNA here is from genome assembly GCF_023898315.1 of Schistocerca nitens. Taxonomy (NCBI): domain Eukaryota; kingdom Metazoa; phylum Arthropoda; class Insecta; order Orthoptera; family Acrididae; genus Schistocerca; species Schistocerca nitens. The sequence continues at coordinate 569,795,590 of NC_064618.1, read as the reverse complement.
CTCAATGGGGGACAGATCCGGAGATCTTGCTGGCCAGGGTAGTTGACTTACACCTTCTAGAGCACGTTGGGTGGCACGGGATACATGCGGACGTGCATTGTCCTGTTGGAACAGCAAGTTCCCTTGCCGGTCTAGGAATGGTAGAACGATGGGTTCGATGACGGTTTGGATGTACCGTGCACTATTCAGTGTCCCCTCGACGATCACCAGTGGTGTACGGCCAGTGTAGGAGATCGCTCCCCACACCATGATGCCGGGTGTTGGCCCTGTGTGCCTCGGTCGTATGCAGTCGTGATTGTGGCGCTCACCTGCACGGCGCCAAACACGCATACGACCATCATTGGCACCAAGGCAGAAGCGACTCTCATCGCTGAAGACGACACGTCTCCATTCGTCCCTCCATTCACGCCTGTCGCGACACCACTGGAGGCGGGCTGCACGATGTTGGGGCGTGAGCGGAAGACGGCCTAACGGTGTGCGGGACCGTAGCCCAGCTTCATGGAGACGGTTGCGAATGGTCCTCGCCGATACCCCAGGAGCAACAGTGTCCCTAATTTGCTGGGAAGTGGCGGTGCGGTCCCCTACGGCACTGCGTAGGATCTACGGTCTTGGCGTGCATCCGTGCGTCGCTGCGGTCCGGTCCCAGGTCGACGGGCACGTGCACCTTCCGCCGACCACTGGCGACAACATCGATGTACTGTGGAGACCTCACGCCCCACGTGTTGAGCAATTCGGCGGTACGTCCACCCGGCCTCCCGCATGCCCACTATACGCCCTCGCTCAAAGTCCGTCAACTGCACATACGGTTCACGTCCACGCTGTCGCGGCATGCTACCAGTGTTAAAGACTGCGATGGAGCTCCGTATGCCACGGCAAACTGGCTGACACTGACGGCGGCGGTGCACAAATGCTGCGCAGCTAGCGCCATTCGACGGCCAACACCGCGGTTCCTGGTGTGTCCGCTGTGCCGTGCGTGTGATCATTGCTTGTACAGCCCTCTCGCAGTGTCCGGAGCAAGTATGGTGGGTCTGACACACCGGTGTCAATGTGTTCTTTTTTTCCATTTCCAGGAGTGTAAATACTGCGATTACGAGTTCCGTTGAAGAGGAATGACATCCCCAAAAAGGCAGCCACAGCAGGTGGAAAGCAAAATATGAGTATAAAGAAGGCAACAGCGAAAATATCGTGGTTAACAGAAAAAATACTTTAGTTGATCGATGAAAGAAGGAAATACAAAAATGAATAGGGAAGTTCAGGAATACAGAACCACAATTCACTTAGGTATGAAAAAAATAGGAAGTGCAGCGAAGCTGAAGCAAAATGGCTGCACGAATAATGTGTAGAAATTTAAAAATTGTCGGAAGAAGTGACTCAGCATACAGAAAAGTCAAAACAACCTTCGGTGAAATTAAAAGCAAGGGTAATAATGTCAAGAGGGCAATAGGAATTGGTTCCAATGGCTGTGAGCACTATGGGACTTAACATCGGAGGTCATCAGTCCCCTAGAACTTAGAACTAACTAAACCTAACTAACCTAAGGACATCACACACTCAAGCCCGAGCCAGGATTCGAAACTGCGATCGTAGCACTCGCGCGGTTCCGAGGTGAAGCGCCTAGAACCACTCAACCACTGCGGCCGGCATGAATTACACTGTTAAATGCAAAGGGATCCAGTATTAGAATCAGAGCTTTGGAAAACTTAAGATGGAATACGGCAGAAGGGGTCTATAAAGTTCCATCAAAATTTATAAAATCATTGGAGGAGGTTCAAAAAACTACTATTGATGTTAGTGTGTAGAACGTATAACTCTGGCGGTACACCACCTCACATTCGAAAAAACATCATTCACATAATTCCGAAGACCGAAATAGTCGACAAGTATGAGAATTATCATCCAGTCACTTTATCACCTCACGCATCCGAGTTGGCGGCAAGGATAATTTACAGAAGAATGGAAAAGAAAATTAAGGATGTGTCAGGTGAAGATCAGTTAGGCTTTATGGAAGGTAAAGGCAATACAGAGGCAATTCTGACTTTACGGTTCATAATGGAAGCAAGACTAAAGAAAACTCAGGACAGCGGAATAGGATTTGTCGACCTTGAAAAAGCGTTCGACAATGTAAAATGGTGCATGGTGTTCGGAATTCTTAGAAAACAGGAGTAAGCTATAGGGAAAGAGAGGTTGGTTGATTTGGGCGAGGAGACCACACAACGACGTCATCAGTCCCATCGGATTAGGGAAGGTTCAAATGGTTCAAATGGCTCTGAGCACTATGGGACGTAGCATCTGAGGTTATCAGTCCCCTAGAACTCAGAACTACTTAAACCTAACTAACCTAAGGACATCACACACATCCATGCCCGAGGCAGAATTCGAACCTGCGACCGTAGCGGTCGCGCGGTTCCAGACTGAAGTGCCTAGAACCGCTCGGCCACAACAGCCGGCGGATTAGGGAAGGATAGGGAAGGAAATCGGCAGTGTCCTTTCAAAGGAACCATCGCGACATTTACCTAAATCGATTTAGAGAAATCACAGGAAACCAAAATCGGGATGGCCGGGCGCGGGATTGAGTCGTCGTTCTCCCGACCGCAAGTCCAGTGTGCTAACCACTGCGCCACCTCGCTCGGTGGAAAGAGAGTTATCATACAGCATGTACAAGAGCGAAGTGCTCGGACTCAAAAGGATGTAAGATATGGATGTTGATCTGCTTCCCTATTGCTCAATCTGCGCATCGCAGAAGGAGTGCTGGAAATAAAAGATAGATTTAAGAGCGGAATTAAAATTCAAGGTGAAAGGATATTAATGACAAGAATCCCTGATGACATTGCTATCCTCAGTGAAAGTGAAGGCGAATTAGAGGAGTAAATCAATGGAATGTTCTAATGAGTACAGATATTGTGGACTGAGAGTTAATCGAAGAAAGACTAAAGTAATGAGAAGTAGCTGAAATGAGAACAACGAGAACCTTAACATAAGGACTGGTTACCACGAAGTAGATGAACTTAAGGAATTCTGCTATCAAGCCAGCAAAATAATCCAATACGGACGGAGGACAAGCACTGGTAAAAGTGGCATTTTGGTCCAAGAGAAGTCCACTAGTATCAAACATAGGTCTTAAGTTGCGGAAGAAAGTTCTGAGAATGTACTTTGGGAGCACAGCATTGTATGGTGGGTAAACATGGAATGTGGGAAAAATGGAAAAGAAAATCGAAGAATTTGTGATGTGATACTACAGAATAACTTTGAAAATTAGGTGGACTGATAAGGTAAGGAATGAAGAGGTTCTGTGGAGAAGACTCTGACAAGAAGAAAGGAAAGTTTGGTAGGATATAAGTTAAGACACCACTGATAACTTCCATGGTACTAGACGGTGTAAACTGTAGAGGAAAATTGCGGCTTGAATACATACAGTCAGCAGACTGATGACCCCCCCCCCCCCCCCCAAAAAAAAGGAATAATTGAATAATGTCGTCATGTCGTCGTCGCAGTCTGATCCAGAAAATGCGTTGACCCAGGCAAGACCCTCTGTAGCGGGGAAGGTCAGAACAGCATGGGCAACAGACTGTCACACGTTATTTTGTTGAAATATAAAGTCATGCAATCCTCCAAGGCAGTCCTTAACATGTGCGAAAGTAACAATACAGAACAACACAGATTTTCTTCCTTTCCCTATACTTTCTTTTTTTTTGTTTTGAGCTGTATTTTCGCGATAAATTGAAAGACTTATTTCAGGGTGTGCTTTGCAACTTTATTTCTTTGTACAACTATGTTCATGTTTACGTCAAGACTTTGAAAGTGAAACTTTGTCAATCGATCCGAGTAAAAAGCCTAAGAGGTTTTGATAGTATGTAAAATCTGTAAGTGGGTCAAAATCGTTTCTTCAGTCACACATTGAAACGGAATATAACAGAGAGGAGGCGAAAATAGCAAATTCTGTCTTCCGAAATTTTTTCACCGCAGAAGACTGCAACACGGACCCTCCTTTCAATAGTCACACGAACTTCAATAGTCATACGAACGTCGAAATGGCAGCTACTGAGGTAACAGACCGTTACGTTTGTACTCATTTGACTGTTCATTCCATTCAGCAGATCATGTAATTCTTCTTCACACTTTAACTCAGGATAGCAATGTCATCAGTGAATAGTATCATTGCCATCATTTCAGCTTGAATTTTAATTCCACTTTGAACCGTTGTTTCATTTCCGACATTGCTTCTTCGATGTATGGATTGAAAGTTGCGGGTGAAAGACTACATCCCTGGCTTACACTCTTTTTAATCCGAGCATAATGTTCTTGGTCTTCCACTCTTATTGTTACCTCTTGTCTCTTGTACATGTTGTTAATCGCCCGTCTTTCCATACAGCTTATCCCCATATTTCTTGGAATTAAGAACATCTTACACAATTTTACGTTGTGGAACGCTATTTCTATGTCGACAAATCCCATAGATGCTTCTTGATTTTTCTTTTTAGTTGCTTCTAGTACCAACCGCAACGTCAGAACTGCCTCTCTGATGCCTTTACTTTTCGTAAAGTCAAACTGATTGTCATCTAACACAGCCTCAATTTTCATCCCCATTCTTATTCATGTCAGCAGCTTCGATGAATGAGCTGTTAAGCTGATTGTGCGATGATTCTCGCACTTGTCAGCTCTTGCAGTCTTCGCAATTTTGTGAATCTAACTTTCTGGTAGTCAAGTGGTATGTCTCCAGACTCATACAATGTAAACACCGACGTGAATAGTCGATTTGTTGCACTTTCCCCAACGATTTTAGGAATTATGATGAAATGTTATCTGTCTCTTTCGAATTATTTGATCTTAAGTCCTTCAAAACTTCCTAAATCCTGGCTCTGATGCTTTATCGCCTATCTCTTCTGTATCGACTCCTTTTTCGTTTTTTATCACGTCATCAGACTATCCTTCCCCCTCATAGAAGCCATCAATTTACTATTTCCATCCATCCGCTTTCTCCTCTGCATTTAACAGTGGAATTATCACTGCGATCTTAATATTACCACCCTTGCTTTTAATTTCACGGAACCCTATTTTGGCCATTCTGCATGTTAAGTCAGTCCTTCCGACAATCATTTCTTTTTCGCTTTCTTCACATGTTTCGTGTAGCCATGCCGCCCCAATCGTATCTCTTTCCTGGTATTTCAGTCCGAATGGTAAGAACTATAGTTGGAACTTACTGTTAACCCAGCTGTCTTGGCTCATTCTCTTGTCTCGGTCATTAATTCTTAAAAACAAAGGTTTTGTCTTCATAGATGAAGACGTACTGCTGTATCGATTAAGTTACCATCCATTGCTCACTGTCTCGTCAGCAGAGGACGCTGAATTTACATAACCTTACTGCCTTCGACTCTGATAGACCAGCATGATCTTTTAAAAATCCTCATTCAGAGATTCGTCTGATCTTCAGACCTTTATCAACTTCAGTATTGTAGACTGCAGTGAGAAAACTCCGATCCGAACGGAGGCGATAGCAGCGGTAACTGAGCCGCAGTTGTCTGATACAGAGTAATTTAATTTAGTTCCTTATTTTTTATTTTTTCAGGTGCTTTACAAAGAAGTGAACTATAGCTGTATATTTTTCTGCGTAGACAAGTGGGTGGATAATTACTCAAAGTTTTTGTTTTAGCGTTAATCTTGGTGCATATCCCTGTGTAAGGTGGCTTCCTAGTGTAATTTTCTCGCCACCAAAAGCTCCATGTCACGCCAAATTTAAATCTAGGTACACAGCATATAGTCTAGATCAGTGCATTCTGGTTTGCTTACTTATTTCGTGCAGCAACTTTTGAGGAAGTAGAGAGTATAGTAACAAGTGACTGAAGATACGTCAACTTCAGTAGAGAAATTTACTTCTGCTGAAGAGCTTGCTGTTTCAGGGTACAGTGAGAAATCTCAGATCAGTTTTTTAGTGTTTTGTTATTCTCTTCGTTGCCTACTGCGTATATTCCAAACTCAGTAGCGCAATTCGAGTTCTTACATCTATTTTTACAATGTACGGTATGGCTAGGGCTAGGCTTGTTGTGAGCGGACGTCAGGAGAATTGGCTGTTGTCCGAAAACAGCTGAAAGCTGCATTGGGTACAGTTGACAAGCTACTGGCAAATGTTCAAAGTTGCGGCGACATCAGGCCGCTGGTGACAACAACTGCAACACCTATGGTGCTCTTGGAATCCCCTGGAGACCCGTGTGTCGCTGCATCTTCTGATACACGACATCTGATCGGTCCGTCCTCACTCGAGAGTGGCTCTCAGACAGTGGTGGGTTCGCTTGTCACTGGGCGGAAGGCGAACGAGAGAGCACGTCGCGAGGTTTGCTCCCTACACCTTAGCAGAAGATACGACGTACTACCAGGTGTTGATGATGACTCTGAGCCTTCTCTATTGGGCCAGCAGTCGACTTGCCTGCCCACTTCGGATAAGTGCAGACGGTGGGTATGCTTGTCACTGGGAACTCCAGTGTTAGGCGGGTGGCGGAGCCCTTCAGGGAAATAGCATGGAAGTCGGGAAAGAATGCCAGTGTGCATTCGATACGTCTGAGGGGAAGGGGGCCTCGTCCGTGATGTGGAGTAGCCTGGAGGCCTGCCGGTGGCTATCGAGTGCACTAGGTGCTACCGGCTACTTACAGTGGCACATGTCGGCACGAATGACGCCTGCCGCTTGGGTTCTGAGGGAATCCTCAGCTCCTTTCGTCGGATGGCTGATTTGGTGAAGGCAACTAGCAATGCCCGTTGGTTGCAAGCTAAGCTATTTCTAGCGTCGCACGCAGGGTTGACCACCGTCCTCTGGGTTGGAGCAGAGTGGAAGGTCAGAATCAGAGGCTCAGACGTCTCTGCGACGGTATCAGATGCGAGTTTCTCGACCTCTGCTATCGGGTGCAGAATTTTACGGTTTCCCTTAATATGTCAGGCGTGCACTACACACAGGAAGCGACTATTAGTGAAGCGGAGTCCGTGTGGCGTGCACGTTGAGTTTTTATAGGTTAGAGAAACCGTCCCTTGGGATTAATGACGATTTACTTGATAAATTAGCCATAATGTCTTCAGAAATGTTCGTCGTCGCAGATCAGAGATAGAAATGGTTAATATGATTTTCGGAAACTGCAGGCGCATAAAGGTTCCAGAAGACGTTTTGCTTACTGAAGGCAACAATGTACAGATAGTATTACAACGAAGTCCAACGTTCAGGTTGGAATATTTATCGTAAGGGTAGGTTAGTGTTCAATGATGATGGCGTGTTCATTGCGGTAAAGGTTTCGATGAAATCTAGCGAGGTTATCACAGATTCCGATTAACGTGGGTGAAGTTAAGCATCAAAGATCGGTGAAAGACGGTAATCAGGTGCTTTTCTAGACCGCCTGTGTCAGGAGACCTAGTCGTAGAGCGCTTCAGGCAGAACTTGCAGAATATAGTTAGTAATTTTCCTGATCATGCCGTTGTAATAGGGGGTATAGATTGGGAGTGTCATGCTAGCAAAACTGTTGAAAGAGACAAGGATTCGTGTGGCATTGTTCTTAATGTCTTATACGAAAATTACTTTGAGCAAATAGTTAGAGAACCAACTGCTCAGGATAACGTCTTAGACCTCCTGGCAACAAACAAACCTGAACTTATCGAATCATAAGGCTGTGATAGTGTCTATGACAACGGGTTTTACAAAGAATGTTATGAAGGTAGAAAGATACTTTTGCTTAGCAGGAGTGACAGGATACAAAATCCAGAGTATCTGAGTAGTCAGAATAAAATATTCGGTGATGTGGACGAAGACGTGGAGAACAAATGAAAAAAATTGAAAGGCATTGTGCGATATGCCGTAGAAAATAATGTTCCGAGTAATATTTAAGCGATGAGGAAGAGTCACCATTGTTTAATAGCCGTGGAAATAGAAAGAACTTCATCTCAGATTGAAAATAAGTAAAAACCTAGGTGACGAACAAAAGGTGAACGAATCGAAATTGAGCGTAAGGAGAGCAGTAAGAGAAGCGTTCAATGACTTTGAAAGTGAAACTTTGTCAATCGATCCGAGTAAAAAGCCTAAGAGGTTTTGATCGTAGTTAAAATCTGTAAGTGGGTCAAAATCGTTTCTTCAGTCACTCATTGAAACGGAAGATAACAGAGAGGAGGCGAAAATAGCAAATTCTGTCTTCCGAAATTTTTTCACCGCGGAAGACTGCAACACGCACCCTCGTTTCAATAGTCACACGAACTTCAATAGTCATACGAACGTCGAAATGGCAGCTACTGAGGTAACCGACCGCAGAATATACAAACAGCTACAATCGGTTAGTAGTGGGAAAGACGTCAAGACCTGATGAGATACCTATAAGATTCTATAAAGATTATGCGAAACAACTTGCTCCCCTTCTAGCAGCAACGAAGGGTACCTCGCGACTGGAAGAAAGCGCAGGTCATTCCCGTTTTTGGAAGGACCTTAGGGCAGATGCACAGAAGTATAGACCCATATCGTCGACATCAGTCTGTTGTAGAATTATGGAACATGTGCTCAAGAATTATGATATTTTTGGGGAATGAAAATCTCCTCTATAAAAATCAACATGTATCCCTCAAACAGAGATCCTGCGATACACAGCTCGCTCCGTTCCTCAATGAGATCCACGGCCTCGTAGACAACGACGCTCAGGTTGATGCTCCAAGAAGGCATTTGACGCCACCCCGCACTAACGTTTGGTGAAAAAATACTAGATTATTTAGTATCTGAGCATATTTGCGACTGGATTCAAGACTTCCTCGCAGAAAGAACTCAACACGTCGCTCTTAACGGAACAAAATCGACAAACCTGAAGTTAATATCCGGAGTACACACGCGACGTATGATAGGACCGTTACTGTTTGCAATATGCATATATGGTCTATCAGAGAGCATCGGTTACTCTATAAGGCTGTTCGCAGATGATGTGGTTGTCTATAACAAAGCAGCTACGCCGGAAGACACTAACGATTTGCTGAATGACCTCCAGAGAATTGATGAAGGGTGCAGACACTGGCAGTTAACTCTGAAGGTAAATAAACGTAACATATTTCGAATACATAGGAAAAGAAATCCACTGCTGTGTGGCTACACTACTGTTGACAAACCGCCGGAAACAGTATCCTCATTAGAATAAGTAGTAGTAACTATCCAGAGCGGCCTTAAGTGGAATGACCACATAAAACAAAAAAGTGGGAGAAGCAGATGACAGACTTAGATTCATAGGAACAATTTTAAGGAAATATAACACATCAACGAAGGAAGTGGCTTATAATGAACTTCGTCGACCGATTCTTCAGTATTATTCATCTGTCTGGAAACCCCACCCGGTAGGACTGATGGAACAGATAGAGAAGGTCCATTGAAAAGCGGTGCGTTTCGTCACGGGACCACTTACCCGGGGCGAGGGCGTAACGGAGATGCTCAACAAATTCCATTGGTAGACGTCACAAGAGAGGCGTTGTCCATCACGGAGGCATTTACTATTGAAATTTAGAAAGATAATCTTGCGATAATTGTCGGACAACATATTACTTCACCCCACGTACTGCTCGCGTAATGACCACGAGAAATTAAGAGTTGCTACAGAGGCTTCCCAACAATCGTTCTTCGCATGCGTTATTCGCTAGTGGAACAGATTTGAAGGACTCGGTTAGCGGTGCAGAAGAGCCCTCTGCCACACCCCAAGGTGGCTTGCGGAGAATGATGTAGATGCAGGGGAATACATTTACGTAGTTCTACTTGCCTGTGCCTTATCTGTCGTATCCGCATTCAAGACTACTTGTTTCTATCAAGAAGTGAAATGTGATAACAGGACATGGGTATCCGAGAGTGAAAACCACTTAGCCCATAGGAACAAGTACGGTAACAAGTTTAATTGGTCACAAAAATTATTTCTATTCGTCACAAGAACAATCCTGATGCCTAGCGATTGGTCAGCGGCCATAGTAGACGTTCATGGGTGTTTCTGCGCCATTGGAAGTAGACCCTAATTATGTATTAGATATGTTGTGTTACACTACCGCTAATATAACGACGTTCTAAGAAGCATTAGCAAACAGCAATGGTTTTGCTGATCGGTATGCTAACAGCTTATGCCATTATTTCTTATTTCGGAACTCTGTGAACAGTCGCTGTCTCTAAACATTTCTGTGCAAGACGGTATGGTTAGTTCACATGGTTCAAATGGCTCTGAGCACTATGGGACTTAACATCTGAAATCATCAGTCCCCTAGAACTTAGAACTACTTAAACCTAACTAACCTAAGGACATCACACATATCCATGCCCGAGGCAGGTTTCGAACCTACGACCGTAGCGGTCGCGCGATTCCAGACTGTAGCGCCTAGAACCGCTCGGCGACCCCGGCCGGCTATGGTTAGATCTGCTTAGTGCACGTCGTCTTGATTTGTAAAGACTCTGTTTCTCCTTTGAACATAAAATGAAAAAAATGCTTAAGTTTTGGCAATATTTTTAATAAATTTGAGAAACTTGGTATAGTATCATTGCCGTAGCTTAGTGGATAAAATAGCTGACATGTATGCTCTGGATTGTGGGTTCGATTACACTGTAAGTTCATTTATTTAAGTGTTTATCGAAAAGACATCCTCGATGGGAAGCCTCGTCTCCCATACCTCCCCACCCGTTTCTTAATAATCACGCGAACAGCCTTTGTGATACTTTTCACTTCTTCGTGTTTCCTACGTGTAATCTGCTCCCGAATATTTTGTTTTAAGAATATTGTTGTGAATGATTTCAGTGTTCCAGCATTTTAAAATACCTGTCTGTCAGAAGTATTACAACAAAGCAATTGTAAAAAGATTAAACTGAACATTATTAACATTCAGTTGCGGAATGTCGAACAGAAACAAATGAGCTTCCACACGATTACCTGCAGTTGTTCACATCACTGCGGGCTAGATGAACCCTATTCCCTGTTCAAATACGCCGGTAAACCACTGTTCGTTTGTTTATCTTCGCTGAGTAGTAGGGGCGAGCTACGCTTTCGCATAAAACGTGAAGTTATTATTGCAACCGAATATGCACAGCTAATGTTCCGTGAGAAATAAAATACAATGGGGAAACAGTAACGTAGAAGAAAACGCAGAACTCATCATACGATGAATAGGCTGCACTGATGTGACAAAAGTCATCGTACAGGGTTATGCACATATAAAAATGGCGGTGGTATCGCGCACACATTGGCGGAGCTGTCATTGTTACTCAGGTGATTCATGTAAAAAGGTATCCGAGGTGATTACGACTGCACGACTGAGTTAACAGACTTCAATCGCGGACTGGTAGTTGGAGCTAGACGCATTGGATATTCCATTTCGGAAACCGTTAGGGAATTCAGTGTTCTGAGATCCACAGTGTCAAGAATACCACATTTCAGGCATCAATTATCACCACGGACAACGCAGTGACCGACGGCCTTCACTTAACGACCGTGAGCAGCAGCGTTTGCTTATTGTTGTCAGTGCTACCAGACAAGCAACTGTGCTTTAAATAACCGCAAAATCTATGTGGGACGTACGACGAACGTATCCGTTAGGCCAGTGCTGCGATATTAGGCGTTAATGGGCTATGACAGCAGATGACCGACGCGAGTGCCTTTGTTAACCTTACGACATCGCCTGCAGCGCCTCTCCTGGGCTAATGACCATTGCTGTTGGACCCTAGACTACGGAAAAATCGTGCCCTGGTCAGATGACTCCCGATTGCAGTTGATAAGAGGTAATGGTGCGGTTCGAGTGTAGGTCCGAACCCACGAAGACATGGCCCCAATTTGTCAACAAGGCACAGTGTAAGCTGGCGGTTGCTCCATAAATGTGTGGGCTGTATCTACAGGGAATAAACTGGAAATGCTTATGTTCGGCTACTTGGAGGCCATTTTCAGCAATTCATGGCCTTCATGTCCCCAAACTACGATGGAATTTTTATGGATGACAATGCACCGTGTCACCGGGCCACAGTTTGCAGTTGGTCTGAAGAACATTCTGGACAATTCAGCCGAATGATTTGGCCACCATATTCTACATCTACATCTACATTTATACTCCGCAAGCCACCCAACGGTGTGTGGTGGAGGGCACTTTACATGTCACTGTCATTACTTCCCTTTTCTGTTCCAGTCGCGTATGGTTCGCGGGAAGAACGACTGTCTGAAAGCCTCCGTGCGCGCTCGAATCTCTCTAATTTTACATTCGCGATCTCCTCGGGAGACTTAAATGTGCCTGACCTCAGATAGCTCGCAGTGATTCCATTTTCGCATTGCACAGTATAAAGGCCGCCACAGGGAATAGCATAAACACAGCGCAAGGTGCCCAGCCATTTCCTTGGCTGGTTCAAACGTTCCAAAATCTTGTGTGAACTGTTGTGTAAGCATGATCGCAAAGTTGCTTTCTCTACCACACATTGCTGACATCGTCATAATTCAGAATACCCAGAGAAACAATTTGAGAAAATGAAAATATAAACGATCTCTCATTCTGAATGTGTAGCCTTTCCTCCTGGAAATCTACAAGGGAGCTGGTGAACAAGTGGCGAAATCGCACAGTGAACACTCAGAGCGAAATTTGCGTCATTGTAACAGCTCTCCCGTAATACGCATACAGCTCAGCACTTCGTCTGTCACAACTGAAAGGCAGTCTTATGCCAGTCAGAACAGGTAGTCACAGTCAGAGAACGAAGCACAAGCTGCTCACCTCACTGCTGATTTGCTATCAATCCGTACCTTTCAGTTAGATAATGGTGCTTCAATCACATTCTTAATCAAATACTGAACAAGCCACTGGGGCACCCTCAGATGCAAAAATCTCGCTTGCATCTCGCAGCAGACAACGGCAAAATTATCTCTGTCCTTGTAACGCGAATTTTACAACGTAAATATACAACTACAACTGCATCAGAGTCTTTCATAGTAATTCAGTCATCTTCTAATCCCATAATTTTTTACATGGATACTTTTAATTTATTTGGTTTACATATTTAGGACAGTGTGTACGATACTGGTACGCAATTTTTCTTGTCTTCCATCAGTTCTGTGAAAAATATGGGCATTTGTTGCACAGCACCCTCGGATATGAGGAAAATTTTCACACACAAGCTATGCTCGACGAGCTTATACACTCCTGGAAATGGAAAAAAGAACACATTGACACCGGTGTGTCAGACCCACCATACTTGCTCCGGACACTGCGAGAGGGCTGTACAAGCAATGATCACACGCACGGCACAGCGGACACACCAGAACCCGCGGTGTTGGCCGTCGAATGGCGCTAGCTGCGCAGCATTTGTGCACCGCCGCCGTCAGTGTCAGCCAGTTTGCCGTGGCATACGGAGCTCCATCGCAGTCTTTAACACTGGTAGCATGCCGCGACAGCGTGGACGTGAACCGTATGTGCAGTTGACGGACTTTGAGCGAGGGCGTATAGTGGGCATGCGGGAGGCCGGGTGGACGTACCGCCGAATTGCTCAACACGTGGGGCGTGAGGTCTCCACAGTACATCGATGTTGTCGCCAGTGGTCGGCGGAAGGTGCACGTGCCCGTCGACCTGGGACCGGACCGCAGCGACGCACGGATGCACGCCAAGACCGTAGGATCCTACGCAGTGCCGTAGGGGACCGCACCGCCACTTCCCAGCAAATTAGGGACACTGTTGCTCCTGGGGTATCGGCGAGGACCATTCGCAACCGTCTCCATGAAGCTGGGCTACGGTCCCGCACACCGTTAGGCCGTCTTCCGCTCACGCCCCAACATCGTGCAGCCCGCCTCCAGTGGTGTCGCGACAGGCGTGAATGGAGGGACGAATGGAGACGTGTCGTCTTCAGCGATGAGAGTCGCTTCTGCCTTGGTGCCAATGATGGTCGTATTCGTGTTTGGCGCCGTGCAGGTGAGCGCCACAATCAGGACTGCATACGACCGAGGCACACAGGGCCAACACCCGGCATCATGGTGTGGGGAGCGATCTCCTACCCTGGCCGTACACCACTGGTGATCGTCGAGGGGACACTGAATAGTGCACGGTACATCCAAACCGTCATCGAACCCATCGTTCTACCATTCCTAGACCGGCAAGGGAACTTGCTGTTCCAACAGGACAATGCACGTCCGCATGTATCCCGTGCCACCCAACGTGCTCTAGAAGGTGTAAGTCAACTACCCTGGCCAGCAAGATCTCCAGATCTGTCCCCCATTGAGCATGTTTGGGACTGGATGAAGCGTCGTCTCACGCGGTCTGCACGTCCAGCACGAACGCTGGTCCAACTGAGGCGCCAGGTGGAAATGGCATGGCAAGCCGTTCCACAGGACTACATCCAGCATCTCTACGATCGTCTCCGTGGGAGAATAGCAGCCTGCATTGCTGCGTAAGGTGGATATACACTGTACTAGTGCCGACATTGTGCATGCTCTGTTGCCTGTGTCTATGTGCCTGTGGTTCTGTCAGTGTGATCATGTGATGTATCTAACCCCAGGAATGTGTCAATAAAGTTTCCCCTTCCAGGGACAATGAATTCACGGTGTTCTTATTTCAATTTCCAGGAGTGTAGATCGCCTAGTACATGGACAAATCTTTTCAAAAATTGAATTAGCTGATGCTTATCATCAACTTTCTCTGCATGTTGGCTTGTATCTTTCCTCCGAAAGCGTGTCTCATTCTGGGTTATTTCCACCCGTTCTCGAACAGGTGACGTCGGAAGTTCCGTCACATCTAATATTAAGATTACCTGATTGTGTCCGGACAAACAGCATCTAAAAAGTTTGGAAACTCTTTTCCAAGCTTTAACTTCCACAAGACTCAAGTGTAATTTACATAAATGTTCATTATTCAATACTGAAATGGAAATCTGGGACATGTCAAGGACGACCCCAGCGCTTGTCTCTCGAATAAACATGTAGAGGCCATACGGAGATTACATTCTCCTACAAATGTATGAGAACTCCAGGCTGTTCTTAGCAAACTAACATACTACATCAAATTCATTCTAAATGTAGCGCAAATATCCGCTCCTTTGCCTCACCTGCAGCGAAAAATTGTTCCTTTTTGATGGACTGCAAAATGCGAACAATCTTTCCAGAAACAAGCATTGCATAGTCTCCCTTCTCTTTCGATCAGAAAAACCGCATCAGCACATGGAATAGGGCAGTTTTATCTCACGTGAAAGTTCCCTATGTCTTTTACACTCGTGTTTGTACGTGTTAAAGTGTGTATCTGACAAATATGTAAAACCTATTTTGATGTCGAAATACACGTAAGTCTCGGTACAGGGCAACAGAACTTTGTGAATATTTAACTTCGAACGGAAATATATGTCTCTCACGTTATACGATGCGAAATCCAGACTATCTGGTATCCTCTATAATGATGAAGTTGATGCATTAGCCAAACAAGCTGCAACCTTAGGCACCGTCCTGGATCTGCACCTTCCTTATACAGACTACTTACGTGAAGTCAAGGATCACGCAAGACAACAATCGCAGAAAATGTGGAACGTTTCTCAACAGAGAAAAGGCGGTTATTACGCAGTGCTACAACCTCGGATTCCTTCACAGCCGTGGTTCATGAGGACACATCTTGACCGATCCACGATTTCTACCATCATAAGACTCCGCTTCAATCATGCCTCTTTCCCACAACATCTACATCGGATCAACGTTTACTGGTGAACACCAGCATTTGAGTGTGATCCTGAGTCGGAAGCTGATGTCAACCACATCTTATTTATGTGCCCCAAATTTGACCGTGAACGGTTGGTCTTTCTGAAGACATTGCTGCGTATGGGCTACCATCTTCCTCAATCAGTTTCTTCTCTTTTGTGTACTAAAGACGTTCGTCTATATAAAGTGACAGTTAACTTCATCAAGAGTACTGGTCACAATCTGTAGGTTTTAATGGTGTACGTAAATTATAAATATGTCTTGCTGATGAAGATATTTCAGAAATGGTGGGAATTGTAGGCCAAGACACTTTTAATTATTTTACAATTCAATTCAATTCAGTTTTTAAAACATTAGGTACAAACCTGTAACAGTTAAGCTTTTTATTCTTGTAAATATGCATTTCTGTATTTGTTTATTCAATTATGTGTACATTGTCACTATGTGTTGCCGATGGCTAAATTGAGTACACACTCAAAGGCCAAATAAAAATAAAAAAAATCCAGACTACGCGTTACGTGAGACAATTCGTCTGCGAGAAAGCATTCCGCTTACAGTGCAATTTACATACCATGTGGTTATAATTAAACCTTCCCTATTTAACACGTTGTAACCCAGAAACTAACTATCGTACGAGGACCAGACTTGGAGACATTAATGTCGGGGACATGGGGAAGAGGAATAGTGCAGAATCAATTCAGCTGAAACACTTTTTAATGTGTTGGTATGGTACATCATACCATTATGTACCGCTACCATTACTGTTACAGAAGGGGCTCAATATGGCGCCCATCGGTGTCCAGAAGAGTCTGAAAGCGCTGGACTGCATTCTGATATGCTTTGCGCTCCATATCAGCACATGCGTGAATGTCCCCCTGGCAAACACAGTCCTTCAGGTAGCCCCTCAACCATTAATCACAGGGAGTGATATCAAGTGATCGTGCCGGCCAAGCATATGGAAAAGATCGACTGATAATTCAATCGTTTCCAATGTGTTTCGGAGAAGCAGGTGACCTTCACAAGCGATGCGCCGCTGGGCTCCATCTTGCATGAAAACAGTGGAGTTCAATGCGTCTCTCTTCTGCAGGGTGGGTATGACATGTTGGCGAAGCACTTCACATCTTTGATCCTTGAGCTCCAACCTGTTCAAAAAAGAATGGACCAATGGTGAACGTAGCCATGAAGCCACACCATACGGTTACCCTTCCGTAATCCTTTTAGGCAGCGATATTGTCGAAGAGCAGCTGCAGCACTACTGCTGTTTTGATAATAGAGCTTCATCAATAACGCTCTGCTCCTTTTGTCCAAGCCCATGCTGACACGTCAACAAGTGCACTGCGACTGGTCAGGTGTGTGAGACTATGAATCACGATGACTGATCACGGCAATTGGTGGCCATAGTTGGAACTGGGCGGTGGCGCAGTGACGTACGAAATCATGAATCCCATGCTCTGGACATTAATGCTATCAAGTTTGATACTCGTACGGTAATTAGTTTCCGTGTTATAACGTATTGAATAGGGAAAGTTTAATTATAACCATCCGGTATACTATCTGACTGCAAAATAAAGTGATACAGATCAAAATGTTGGCCCTGAATATCGCTAATCTTTATATTTAGTCTTGCCAGCAATCACTGTATCAGAACTCTTATTGTAATTACACAGAAAATGACATAAAAATTAACTCATCTAACTTTATAATAAAACTGCTTGAAAAGTCACAAGATAGCTCTTTAGTGAAATCTTCTGCTGGTATGTAGCCTCTCAACTCATGATATTATTCTTACAAATATATTCAGACAATCACTGTACCTTACAGTGGTCAGTAACTTTTACGGTAATTAAATTTATTGGACTACCAGTGCGTACGGAACGCTCGTCTGTTCTGGAACTTTTTACTATTAGAGATAATGACATGACTGTCAAAACTCAAGTTTCATTTACCGAGCTCGCGATGTACAACGCAAGGCGGTATCGCATACAGATACATTTTCATAAAATGCTTCTCAGTACATAGCTCTTTTGAGGAATGCCAGTGTGCGAACAGAGTCATGAAAATAAAACTGAAAATCTGAAACTAATCTTAACGGCTGATAAATGATAACAAAGACTCCAAGTTTAACTATGATTCATTAAGCGATGACAACAATACACTTTTTCATTAAGTCCTCACACCTACACAGTTTAGAAAGAATAGTGCTTAATAACTCCCCCCCCCCACCCCCCTATACAATTGCCTTCCTTCACACTCATTTCACTGTAAGACAAGAGCATATACTGCAACGTAAAATTTCTGCAGCAAACTTCAACCATACAGAATCTTCTAACAATACGAAAACACAGCTACAAATGTAAAAAAGAACTGGATTAGCTTAAACGTTGGCATTTGTCATCCTTCCATTAATATAATCCCGTTTGTTCAATATCTTTTTTCACAAGGTATTATTACACAATACTTATGAAATTAAGTTGCTTCCACTACACAGCACGGCAGCTTCCATCCTTTTCTAACCAGGTACATTCCCAGACCGTCGAACACACACACTGCTACAACACTCTCTCTGACTTACTATGAGTGACATCTCTGGTCTTGAAATAGTCTTACAAAAAATATAATTGTGTCGATATTCAAAATGTTGAATACATTTATCCAATTCGTAACTTAATTCACATTTATGGCCAAAACTTCCTGAAAATCGTCATGGCAAATAGGGTAGTCCTCTTTCTTCACCGGTATCCTAATAAACAAAGATTTTTCAGTGTGGTTTCTGCTAATACGAAGGCAGGAGGCACTCCAAAAATTCTCCAAAGGAAACAATTACAAAATTACGATACAAAATTTGTGATTACAAGTACCTGGGTAGGGTGACACTATACAAAATGTCACCGAACAGGTACAAAACGATACAAATATGGCACGTAAGTTGAAATAGAAGTAACAGGACATATATAAGTGTACAAAGCTTTCAGAAATAGGTCATTTTACACTTTTGTCACGATACAGAAGAAGTGGGATAACAAGATGCTTGCTGTGGTAAATTAGTAATACAAGTTGGTCGTAAATTCCCTTTACAAACTTCTAGGACATGTAGAGAGCTGTGAATACGGAAAATTTTCAATGGGAACCCATGACCAGAATCGTATCGTTTCCGTTCTACGACAGTTTCATTTCAGATGTGTACCTCGTCAACGTCTGCTTAGGGCAAGAGAAACGTCTCAGAGTTCCCTGTCCTGGTATGCAACAGGGTAGACACGATGGTGTGTACTACGTCAAACGATCCCCAGATGTCACTTATTGTCTGCTTCCCTGTGAGATCTAGTCAATATCTGTGCAGTACACGCTCCTTGTGTATGGAGAAGCCGGAGGAAGCGGAAGAGCTGCTAGTCGCTCCATCGCACAAACGGTTTGCCCAAGTTACGCAACGGCTATGAGAAATGGGTACCTTCACTGTGAGGAGGCAGGACTGTGGTGCTCCACGGCGACGCCGCACTCCCAAATTTGAAGAAGGTGTACTGCGTCGCATTGAAGATAGCCCGCCAACGAGTTCGCGAACAATTGCGGGTGCAATGAATGTTAGTCACAGTACCGTCTTGGACGTCCTGCGTGGGCAACAATTACATCGATACCACTTACAAAGGGTACACGCTATGGTCCAGCAGACTTTCCACAACGCGTCGCCTTCTGCACATGGTTCCTGCACCGTTGCATCGACGAGTCCCTGTTTCCACGTCGAGTTCTCTTCAAAGATGAATGTAGGTTCACAAGGTATTGTGTTCTGAATGCTCGAAATAGTCATGAGTGGGTGGACGAACACCCTCATGCCACGCATGTTCAGGGATTTCAAGATAGGTTTAGAATTAACATGTGGGCAGGTATTCTGGACGGTCATGTGATTGGACCATATCTCCTTCCATCCAAGCTCACGGGTCCCGCGTACGTATTCTTACTACGACACGTAATGGACCTGTTCTTGGAAGCTGTGCCATTGAATGTCCATCAGGAAATGTGGTTTCGGCATGATGGAGCACCACCTCACTTTTCACTGGCTGTCGGGAGACATCTCAATAGACGGTATGGTGAAAGATGGATAGGCCGTGGTGGTCCAACCGCGTGGTCGCCACGATCGCCGGATTTAAGCCCTGTGGACTACTTCTTGTGGGGTCGTATGAAGAGCCTAATTTATGAGACACCTGTAGAGACACAAGAAGAGCTGCTGGCACTAGCTATGGCCGCTGCACAAGACATTGAAAAGACACCAGGTGGGAGAGTGTACCAGAACATGTTTCGGAGGTACACTTTGTGTAACAACGTTGGTGGTCGCCACATCGGTACGTTGCGGCTGGTGCCGTAGATGCTGGATTCTTGTTGTTGTCCACAAATGTAAACCATAAGATGTAAGCTGCAATGCAAATGCGTAAGTAATAACGGAACGAGTCAGTATTCTTTTCAAATGGATTGCAACAATTGTACTGGGTCACGCCTAAGTGCATTCCTCACGTGGGTGTGGATCAGATAATCATCATCATTGAAACTGTCGTAGAACGGAAACGATACCTTTCCGGACCTGGGTTCCTATTCAAAACATTATGTACTCACTACCCTCTAGATGTCCTAGAACTTTGTAACGGGAATTTCCGATCACCCTGTATAGTTCAGTGAAATACAGTGGAATAAATAAGTGCAGTTTTACATTGTGGTACAAAGCACTACAAAATCATTACAATTAGCTGTAGAAATGTTTGAAGGAAACCTATAAGGACAAGTGAGAATTCCTGGGCTGGCCGGAGTCTGGAACCGCGCGAACGCTACGGTCGCAGGTTCGAACCCTGCCTCGGGGATGGATGTGTGTGATCTCCTTAGGTTAGTTAGCGTTAAGCAGTTCTAAGTTCTAGATGACTGATGACCTCAGAAGTTAAGGCCCATAGTGCTCAGAGCCATTTGAACCATTTTTGAGAATTCCTGTCAACTGATACGAAGTGGAATGATACACGCTTTTCATACAACATGGTACAAAACTTTACAAAACAGTTACGATTGTTTGTTCAAATGTTATGAAGACAAATGAATATTCTTGTCACTTCAAATAAAGCAAGGAAGATACACTAATTTACAGTATGGTATAAAAATGCTTACAATTGTCTATTCAAAATTATTGAGAAAACATATGAGGACAACGTTATGCAGTGGGAGGAAAAAAAAGTATCACAACAATATGTCACACACATCACTGGGTTTGTTAACCACACATTTATTACAGTTATATAAACACGATAGGATGAACACATTCCTGGGCAGACTTAAGGAACATAGTACTGCGCCTTCAGTTTCTCCACTGACAACCCACAGACCTCAAAATTAGTACGTTATCAAGGCAGACTCAGGGAGGATGAAGAGTCTAGCCGCAGCTCCCGCTGACAAACCAGAATATGAAGAGTTACAGTCAGTACTGCAGAATTGCCACAGTGAGCAGTGTTTCCATTGGTCCACCTTTCCTACTTAGTGCCACAGCGTATTACTGACGCCTTCCAGCATAATCTTTCCATTAATCTTTTTATGTGTGTGTTAACTGAGGCCATCGCCCACGCATTTCCGGAATATATGAAACGAATTTACGAAGGAATTCGGTAACTAGTTACCTACATTTTAGATCCTAAATAATTTATCCTGAGAAACATGGTAATTTCCTGTACACGTGTCTTATTCAAAAATTCTTATCTGATGTACATAGTCTTAAGTGGAATATCATCTTAGCATTTGTCAAATTCACTGGTATCATTACGAGTACAAAAGTGTTGTCATTCATGGTGATAAAAGAGTAACATGTTAATTGTATTTTCGTTTACAAGATGTGTCTGAAAATTTACAGATCAAGTTGTAAGTAGGCTGTTTAGGTTTTTTTATTGGTAACGCCACCTCTGTATGAAAATCACTGGCTGTGCCGTGTGCAGTCTGTGGCTGCTTTTCATTGTGGTAATACTCGCCATTGTAGTGTTAGGCAGCTGGCTGTGAACAGCGCGTAGCGTTGGGCAGTTGGAGGTGAGCCGCCAGCAGTGGTGGATGTGGGGAGAGAGACGGTGGAGTTTTGTAATTTGTCATGAACTGCTATATATATGATGATATCAAGGTAAATACATTCTTTGTTCTCTATTAATATCTTTCATTTGCTAACTATCCCTATCAGTAGTTAGTGCCTTCCATAGTTTGAATCTTTTTATTTAGCTGGTAGTAGTGGCGCTTGCTGTATTGCAGTAGTGGGAGTAACCAAGATTTTTGTGAGGTAAGTGATTTGTGAAAAGTACAGGTTAATGTTAGTCAGGGCCATTCTCTTGTAGAGATTATTGAAAGTCAGATTGGGTTGCGCTAAAAATATTGTGCGTCAGTTTAAGCACAGTTATGTAAAATTTTTCAAAGGGGACGTTTCATATGTCGACCCTTAGCCGAGGATACCTCACTGGAATCTTCTGATTTTTTTTCTTGTAGTTTGTGTAATTAGTGTAGTTTTTGTTTATTGCCAGCGCGTAATTATAGAGAGAATTTCCATTGTAGTTGTAGTTTTTCATTGTTGTACAGTAAAACAGTTGTGGCATGCATGTAGATTTGCACCAAGTATTTCGCAGCTGCAATTAACTAGATATTATTTTCAGTGCTATGTTAATGTGTTCCCCTATTTTTGCTCTTCAAATTGTGTTTTTCTGTGTTGTCGTGTGAAATATTGTGACAATAATGGCGTGTGAAAAACGTAACACTAGGCTCCAAAGTAAATTGAGAAATGACAGCGAAGACGAAAGCAGTGTGTTAGCGCCACCGTGTAATGAATTAACTAATATTCAAAGTAGTAATTTGGTAACTGTGCATAGGGAAATGGAGCGGGCGGCAAACAATGGCGTGGACAGTGAAACAATTAGGGAAGAGGGAAGTATTATCGATCGATCGGTCGGCAATAGCTCGCCTCAGGAAGCCGAAATGACGCGACACGATTTCGCAAATACTGTAAAATTCAGGTTCTGGGTCATCACCGTTTTCTCAAATGAGTCAAGACACATTTTCTGCTTGTCAAAATGTGAATGTTGCCGGTGAAAATGCACTGCCAAAAAGCATAGAGAAACAGATTCCAGACACTAATACATTATTATTGTAATTAATGCAACAAATGGAACAAAATCAGAGACAAATGGAACAAAATCAGAGACAAACACAGCAACAGTTAGACACAGTGGAACAAAATCTCAAATAGTTAGACACAGTGGAACAAAATCTCAAAAAGTTAGACGCAATGGAACAAAATCTTCAAAAGTTAGACTCACTGGAGCAAACTCTTGAACAAACACGTGAGGATTTAACTACTGAGTTACATCACATTGAATCGAAATGTCAAAAAGTCTGTAATGACGTAAAAAATCAAATTTAAGAGCATTTTCAACCTATTTTTTCGCGGCATGAAAATGCATTACAGAATCACGAAGCAGCCATAAAAGAACTGCAAACTATTGTTCATGAAAATCATGAGACCTTGCAAGCTAAATTTGACTCAGTTGCATCTACCGATTCGGTTACGCAACTTGCAAAAACCCAGGAAAACTTAAAAGACACAGTAGAAAGACACATGGAGGAAATTAGTACATTATCAGAGAAAGTAGTTGAACTTTCGGATCAGCTAAATAATTTATCTACGAAGGTAGATGATAATCTGAATGACACAAAACCGGTAGTCTTTAATGACACAGAAGAGTGCGAACAAATTAGGAAATTCAAACAAAATCAGAATCAAATTAATACGCAACACCAAAGAGAAATCCGCGAAGTACAAGATCAGCTGACACAGGTAGTACAAGAATTACGTATTTCAGAGGACACTCGCGCCCCAATACGGGAAGAGGGACATAGAAATAGGGAACAACCACAAAATAATAACACAAGAGACTTCGGAAATTATGAAAGAAATTGGCAAGGCACACCGAATTTTGAGATGGAACCGCCGACACGACGTAACAATGACCGCTATGCGACTCGCCGACATGATGATTTTGACTATAAGCTGTTCATCACTACACGTAAATTCAAAACATTTAAGAATTCTGCCAACGACATTCATCCACAAGCGTGGCTTCATCAATTCTCTCATTGTTTTCCTCCCAACTGGTCATTAGAGCACAGATTAGAATTTATGTGCGGCTACTTGGAGAATGAACCAGCTGTAAGAATGCGATCGGTCATTCACGATTGTCACAGTGAAGGAGATTTTTATCATGCGTTCCTCTCAGCATATTGGTCTCAAGCCACACAAGACCGAGTAAAACATAGCATCATAATGATGAAACATTTCGAAGAATCTGAATTCTCCAGTCTTGTGAAATATTTTGAAGACATGTTGCACAAGAATCAGTACCTGTCAAACCCATACAGCCCCTCAGAACTCATCCGCATTTGCTTACTCAAATTGCCTGAACATTTACGACTTATTATTTTAGCAGGACGTTGTAAAGACGACATTGAAGCATTTCAGGGACTGTTACAAGAACTGGAAATTGACACTGACAATCGCGGAACGCGAAACCAGGAACACAACAATTACAGGTCATATCCGTCGCAATTCCACGATGTAAGAAATAATAACTGGACGCGACAAGGCTATTCTCACAACACAAATCGTGACCAAAAAAGACACCACCCATATGACAACCGTTGGCAGAATAGTAGGTACAGAGAAAGATCGCACTTCCATAGTAATGAATATGATAGAGATTACCATAGAAACAGACAATATGGGAACCAAAACAATTATCAAGGGAGACAGAATAACTTCAGATGCAACAGTTCGGCGCACAGTTACGATTCAGGGAGAAATTCTCCACCACGTGACGGACAAGGAAGAAACTACGGAACCTACCGACATGACGACAGACGATATATTCGTAACGACAGACCTGAATTGCATCAGAACTGGCGGGATTTAAACAGGGCAGGGCCTTCTCGACAAGGCGAATTTGTAGACGTTAGGTCTCCTAATCCCAATAACGGCGCGCGCCAACAAAGAGACAGGCAATGACTCGCACAGCAGGCAGCCGCGTGCGCCCGCTGGCTCCGAGAAAAATAACACAGACGCTAACCTTGAGAAAAGATTTTGCATTCCTTACCGACGTATAAAACATGACAATTGCTTTTCAGTTGAAAGTCTGAGTACTATGAAGAGTAAAGGTTTACACCATATTTCACATGTAAAACCGTTTATTGAAAGATAATCTGCTCTTTTTTTAATGCAACATTTTGGTTTACTTGCAAATACATTATGGATTCAAGGTGCTTTCTGAGAGATACCAGGTGACACAGTGGTTAGTTTATTTGACAGCTACACGACTATATCACGATGCTACTAATGTGTGACACAATTCACCTTGTTGCTTTTGCGGTGTATCTGTTTTACATCTGCACAGTTTTTCTGAATTCTTCTGGAAAGTAAAACATGTTTTAGTAGTAACTTTTGTGGAATAGCTACAAGAAGGCAGCCTTTTCCGTAGCACAACAATACGTTACAACACAGTACTTTCCTGATCACGGTAAGGTACGTAATAACTAAGATATCTATACGCAAAGCATTTAACTTTTGTGTAACATGAGGTAAGTACATTGACTTCTGCAGAACTTAGCTTTCGGAGGACGATAACTACGACACTTCCACAGAATTATCTTACAACAAGACGCACATTTAGCGCTACAGGACACGTATTTGAGTGATTAATCTTATAGTTAAAACACTTAATTACAAAGAAAGTTTTCCGTGATACATTTCATTCCATTGCTGTAATTTGTAACACCTGAGGGTATAATTACATTAATCCTCAGGGGGGTACACGCTTACTTTGTGTACCATGTGTGTGGCAACCACAAGGAACCCTAGCTAATATGGTATTTACTTATACAACTTTACACATCGGTACCATATTTCTCTAACAAACAAATTACACAGCTATCTGATCATGTAACTGAGAGATAAACATTTTTTTTTACTACATCAGTGACAGATGTTTACGTAATTACACAGTTGGATAACTTCACACTTATGAAATTGTATTTTGTCTGTACTTTGTGAACTGTTCATATTTTTTTTGGAACCATTGTGATACTATGAGAGCTTTGAATGATGTATTTGGTATGAGATCATGATTTTTAAGGTACGTTTGAGGTAGATGACACTATTGAAATGAGCAGAGAATATTTTTTAGGGTTTTGAAATTATTCCAGGAAGCTATGACGATTTTGAGATTTGGCTGAGGTTTTATGATGTTATGATGACGATGTGTATTATGCTGCTGAGGTATGTATATGGTCAAGAAGCTCATGCTATATGAGGAATTTGATTATGCTACGTATTTCATATGATGAATTATTAAAGAAGCGTCGACGAATATATATATGTGTAATAAGGTAAGGAGTAATGAGTAGCAGTTAGGAACTCTGCCTTGTGAAGACGTATGTCGGAAACCGAGAATCGTACTTTTAGAATTATGAAATGTGTGTAAATGCGTGAATGTATCACAATGCCAACGAAAATTTTTTTGGACACTGTTATATCAATAAGATTTTGTTTCTACAGATTTGCAACGCTAATTCTTGACCTATGAAATTTTTATATGCGACTGTCGCTGTAGCGAAAACTGCTGTCGTAAATATTTCGTTAAGAAAGGTAAGTGACCTTGATGTAATGCGTTGTGGCGCGCAGCTGGGCCAGCCGCCCGGAGAAAAAGCCATTAGGTGGAGAAAAAAAAAAAGGGGAGGCCATTATCCTCGCTATTGACGTTCCTTTGTAGAAAGCATCGCAAATGCGACACGCTCATTACTTGGAAACATATCGTACTTTCTGATATTTACTGAAATGCCTAATGAAATGACAAGAAATAGTTTGTCTACACACCTGATTAAGACTACTGTCTTTCTAGATGAGATATTTTTTTACTACTTATGAAATGCCACATGGCTATTGAACGATGTTTTTATGCTTTACTTTGTACATAGTTGCTTATTTCATTTGATATCTGGTTTCCAACTGTCTTGTAGCATTGGTTTCATAAAATAAAATTAAATGCATTTGCTAATGTGAACACTTTCTGTCAACAGCTCTATTAAATAATAATTTTGTGATCCACATTTTTAAAAAAAGGAGCACTTGGAAAGGAAAGAACAATAAGGAGGGACTAGTAACAGTAAATGCATACATAATATTCTTTTCAAGTACATGGTAATATTTTTTTTACAATAAGTTGTTGTGGTGCACCACTTTAATTACTTAGACATTAAGATGTGATTATACATTTCCCTTATCTGCATTGTTATCTTTAGTGTACTATTTTTTCTGCTTGAGCTATGTCATGTTTAGGTATAAGTTGCTGCTGTTTGCCAAGCATAGTGTTATTGAATTTGACTTTGTATTATTCTGTTAAGCCAGTTTTACTAATGATTTATTTTTATTGTTTGCTGCACATTGCCTTAGATTAGTTGTAATATTACAATTGCTTTGCTAATTTCTTAATGCAGCTTGCTTCGCAAATCTGCGTCTTTTTTCATTGCTGTTTATATTAATTGTTTTATGTGATGCTGCATTGCCTCGTCCATTGGTATATATCTCTGAGCTCAGTAGATTTAAGTTAGCTTAAGAGGGGGTAGACTATATAAGAAACTAGCTATCATGGATTGGAAGAAATGCTTTGAGAAGCTATAAGAAAATGGTTTGGCTAAAATAGTGTTTTGAAAGAGGATATGAACCAAAAAAGTAGGGTTTAGGGACAACAGGTTTAGGTAGGATTTTCTTGGAAATAAATGATGAGGTAAGATAATGGTACATAAATAATGAGGTAAGAAATATGTGAACAGAATATAGAAAGCATGCTTGGATAGGATTTTTTTGGCAGGTGCAAATGTCGAAATAAGAGGAACGATCTATGGAATGAAGTTTTAGGTTGGACTGCAGTACCAAATGTTACACTGAAAACGAACCCTGTCCTTTCCATTGTGTTATCTCCCTATTTGTTTGTGTACCCTTGTGTATTTGTTTTCTTCCTGTCTCTGTGTAGTTTCATAGAATTTTTTTCTCTTCTAATACTAAGCTACATTCACTATGATGAGGAATACTGTTATCCTCAAATATAATTGGCATTAATAATATGTTATTTACCTTGTAAATATGCTTAGACATTATTTATTTTGTTTTATTTTAATGCTCATGTGTGAAGTTGATGTTTTGAAAGTTATTCTGAACTTTTATGTATCTACTTATCTCATAATTCCTGTAACATTGATGTATATGTTATTTTGATTCTTTTGTAAAGCCTGTACTACAAATGTTATCTGTATTGTTATGTTCTTTAATGATGTATTTTGTACCTTTGTAATTGTACTCTCATGTTATAAAATTGTAATTGACAGCAGTTCATCAAATTAAGTAACTTGTAAGTTCCATTTCACTGCACACGTTTCTGTTGGTCATACTATATGGACAATATGTGACACGTAGGGACTGTTAGTGTTTGCACGTGTGTTGATAATTCAGCAAGGGACTGGATAGCAGCATTGCTGGTTCTAAGGACAGTTCCAAAAACTTTGTGAGTGCACAAGTGGTGGTTATGGACTTGCTATATTATCCGCAAGACTCTTCAATGGTGATTGTGCACCTGCACAGTCACAACAGATGGCTGCTGGCCATCTCTACAAGGACTACAGTTGGTCTGCACCTCTGGTGGCCCACCAATACCGTAATCTCTACCAGGACTACAGTGGGTCTGCTCTGTGATGACCTACCTACAATACTCTTCAAAATTTCGACTGACTCTGCTGTGGGTTTGCTCTGTTGTGGCCCATGACCTGTCTGCATGTCAAGAGTCAACACTGTCTTTCCGTTGGAAGGACAACACTACTTCTTCAAGACTGTATGGAAATCCACTACTTCTGTGTACATTTTCTTTTACTGCTCAGTCTTTGAGAAAAACACTGCAATTCAACGATCAGGACTGTCTTTATGGACTGCGAGAAAATTTTTGCTTTTGACCAACATTGTATCAATAAGTGTGTGCATTTGATTTCTTTGTTATTGTAATTGTGAAAAAAAAATTAACAAATATGTATTGGCCAGTGCCCAACAAAATTTGTAAAATTTTTTGTGGGGAGCATGGGGGCTATGTAAGTAGGCTATTCAGGTTTTTTTATTGGTAACGCCACCTCTGTATGAAAATCACTGGCTGTGCCGTGTGCAGTCTGTGGCTGCTTTTCATTGTTGTAATACTCGCCATTGTAGTGTTAGGCAGCTGGCTGTGAACAGCGCGTAGCGTTGGGCAGTTGGAGGTGAGCCGCCAGCAGTGGTGGATGTGGGGAGAGAGACGGCGGAGTTTTGTAATTTGTCATGAACTGCTATATATATGATGATATCAAGGTAAATACATTCTTTGTTCTCTATTAATATCTTTCATTTGCTAACTATCCCTATCAGTAGTTAGTGCCTTCCATAGTTTGAATCTTTTTATTTAGCTGGCAGTAGTGGCGCTTGCTGTATTGCAGTAGTGGGAGTAACCAAGATTTTTGTGAGGTAAGTGATTTGTGAAAAGTACAGGTTAATGTTAGTCAGGGCCATTCTCTTGTAGAGATTATTGAAAGTCAGATTGGGTTGCGCTAAAAATATTGTGCGTCAGTTTAAGCACAGTTATGTAAAATTTTTCAAAGGGGACGTTTCAAAGTGTCAACCATAATGTAGCTGTATTATCTGTCGAGTGAATTCCTGCTTAAAACACACATATACAGGACAGTTCTGAACAAAAGATGTTCATGTTAAACTGTATTTTTGTTCTTGTTTTCACCACTGCTACACGGAGTACCTGTAAAGTTAATATTATACCATATACAGTATCGTTATATCGTTATTGAGACAAAAATCTTCCGCTATCCCTCACTGGCTACCTGAAATAATAATCTATAAAAACATCAACATAAATCATCACCACTGAAACAACCTCTACTACCCCTCATTGTATTCCTGAAATACTTGATCTTTAAGAAGTCTCTTCACCTATATAAAGTTAGCTACCTCTAGGAATGTGGAATGCACTGAACGATTGTGATACGATTTTCAAAATGATGGAGCACAGTAATCAGTCGCCCTTTCCTTTCAGGATTTATTGACGCAAATCTAGTTTTCGGCTATTGCCTAGCCATTATCAATGAACTATTTCATAGTTTCAATAGATCTCCTGTTGTCCTGTCACAGTTCATTCAAGACTGGTAAGGACGACTGATTGCTGTGCTCCATCAATTTGAAAGTCTTCATCTAGATACACATCATAGTTCAATACACATTATTGCTAAGCATAAGTACCATTTACGTTACTGCATAATATCAACACACAAATAAATCTACATGATATGCACATCATTGCTTACCTTTTGGTCCCAGTATTTTTTACATAAGTATCACACTATATCTTTTTCCTTTCATTTCCTTACACTATGTCCAGTTTTGTGCCATATACATATTTATTTGACGCTGGATGGGCATTTCTCTCATTGCAAGTTGTCAGTAGCTGAGGACTGTTAGCTTCATACAACGTTTTTCAAGCAACTCAAAATGGCATCAGTACAGTAGACTTCTGGAACGTCATTCACAAATTATCAAAAGTTCATTGCAAATTACGTTTATGACCGGTTAGGAAAATAATTTCCTGTACTGGAAGGTCAACCAGTCTCAAAACGTACTTCACAATACGCTCACTAGGGTAGTATTAGAGAGTTATTTATTACCGGTATAAGGCAGCACAACAAGTGCAGTGCACCATGTAATAAGTGATGAAATAGTAACACATAGCTCAGGGAGGCATCAGTCGCCAGCTGATGTTGTAAGTAGGCTGTTTAGGTTTTTTTATTGGTAACGCCACCTCTGTATGAAAATCACTGGCTGTGCTGTGTGCAGTCTGTGGCTGCTTTTCATTGTTTGGTTATACTCGCCATTGTAGGGTTAGGCAGCTGGCTGTGAACAGCGCGTAGCGTTGCGCAGTTGGAGGTGAGCCGCCAGCAGTGGTGGATGTGGGGAGAGAGATGGCGGAGTTGTGAAATTTTTAAAACTGGATGTCATTAACTGATGTGTATATTATGAGTTTTCAACATTATTAAGGTAAATACATTGTTTGTTCTCTATTAAAATCTTTTATTTGCTAACTATGCCTATCAGTAGTTAGTGCCTTCAGTAGTTTGAATCTTTTATTTAGCTGGCAGTAGTGGCGCTCGTTGTATTGCAGTAGTTCGAGTAACCAAGATTTTTGTGAGGTAAGTGATTTGTGAAACGTATAGTTTAATGTTAGTCAGGGCCATTCTTTTGTAGGGAATTTTGAAAGTCAGATTGCGTTGCGCTAAAACTATTGTGTGTCAGTTAAAGCACAGTCTTGTATAATTGTTATAAGGGGACGTTTCATATGTCGCCCCTTAGCCTAGGATACCTCACTGGAATCTTCTGATTTTTACTTGTAGTTTGTGTAATTAGTGTAGCTTTTGTTTATTGCTAGCGCGTAATTGTAGAGAAAATCTCCTTTGTAGGTGCAGTCTTTCATTGTTGTACAGTAAAACAGTTGTGGCATGCATGTAGATTTGCAGCAAGTATTTCGCAGCTGCGCTTGCAGTTAACGAGATTTTATTTTGAGTGCTACGTTAATGTGTTTTCTTATTTTTGCTCTTCAAATTGTGCTTTTCTGTGTTGTCGTGTGAAATATTGTGACAATAATGGCGTGTGAAAAACGTAATACTAGGCTCCAAAGTAAACTGAGAAATGACAGTGAAAACTAAAGCAGTGTGTTAGCGCCACCGAGTAATGAATTAACTAATGATCAAAGTAGTAATTTGGTAATTGTGCATAGGGAAATGGAGCGGGCGGCAAACAATGGTGTAGACAGTGAAACAATTAGTGAAGAGGGAAGCATTATCGATCGATCGGTCGGCAACAGCTCGCCTCAGGAATCGGGAATGGCAGAACACAATCTTGCAAATACTGCAGATTCAGGTTTTGGGTTCTCACCGTTTTCTCAAATGAGTCAAGACACATTTTCTGCTTGTCAAAATGTGAATGTTGCTGGTGCAAATTCACTGCCGAAAAGCACTGAGGAACATGTTTCAGACACCAGTGCACTGTTATTACAGTTAATGCAACAAATGGGACAAAATCTTAAAAAGTTAGACACAGTGGAACAAAATCTTCAAAAGTTAGACACAATGGAACAAAATCAGAGACAAACACAGCAAAAGCTTCAAAAGTTAGACACCACACTTGAACAAACACGTGAAGATTTAACTAGTGAGTTACATAACATTGAATCGAAATGTCAAAAAGTCTGTAATGACGTAAAAACACAAAGTTGTGAGCATTTTCAACCCATTTTTTCGCGGCATGAAAATGCATTACAGAATCATGAAGCAGCCATAAAAGAACTGCAAACCATTGTTCATGAAAATCACGACACCTTGGAAGCTAAAATTGACTCAGTTGCATCTACCGATTCGGTTACGCAACTTTCAAAAACTCAGGAAAACTTAAAGGAGACAGTAGATACTCTGAAACTTGGTTCAGAAAAACACACTGAGGAAATAAGTACACTATCGGAGAAAGTAGCCGAACTTTCGGATCAGTTCACTAACTTATCTACAAAGGTAGATGATGATCTGAATGACACAAGACCTGTAGCCATCACTGACACAGAAGAGTATGAACAAATTAAGAAATTCAAACAAAATCAGAATCAAATTAATACGCAATACAAAAGAGAAATCCGGGAAGTACAAGATCAGTTGGCGCAAGTAATACAAAAATTTCATATTTCAGAGGACACTCGCGCTCCAACACGGGAAGAGGGACTTAGAAATACGGAACACCCACAAAATAATAACACAGGACACTTCGGAAATTATGTGAGAGATTGGCAAGGTACACCGAATTATGAGATGGAACCGCCGAAACGACGTAACAATGGCCGACATGCGACTCGCCGACATGATGATTTTGACTAAAAGCTATTCATTACTACATGTAAATTCAAAACATTTAAGAATTCTGCCAACGACATTCATCCACAAGCGTGGCTCCATCAATTCTCTCATTGTTTTCCTGCCAACTGGTCATTGGAGCACCGGTTAGAATTTATGTGTGGCTATTTAGAGAATGAACCAGCTGAAAGAATGCGATCGGTCATTCACGATTGTCACAGTGAAGGAAAATTTTACCATGCGTTCCTCTCAGCATATTGGTCTCAAGCTACACAAGACCGAGTAAAACATAGCATCATAATGATGAAACATTTCGAAGAATCTGAATTCTCCAGTCTTGTGAAATATTTTGAAGACATGTTGCAGAAGAATCAGTACCTGTCAAACCCATACAGCCCCTCAGAACTCATCCGCATTTGCTTAATCAAATTACCTGAACATTTACGACATATTATTTTGGCAGGACGTTGCAAAGACGACATTGAAGCTTTTCAGGGGCTCTTACAAGAACTGGAAATTGACACTGACAGTCGCGAAAGGCGAAACCAGGAACACAACAATTACAGGTCACATCCGTCACATTTCCGCGATGAAAGAAACTGGACGCGACAAGGCTATTCTCACAACACATATCGTGACCAAAACAGACACCATCCTTATGACAACCATTGGCAGAGTAGTAATAATTACAGGGAAAGATCACCTCTCCGCGGTAGTGACTATCACAGAGACAATCAGAGAAACAGACAATTTGGGAACCAAAATAATTATTATCAAGGGAGACAGAAAAACTTTAGACGCAACGGTCCAGCGCACAGGTACGATTCAGGGAGAAATTCTCCACCACATGACCGACAAGAAAGAAACTGTGTAAACTACCGACAAAACGACAGACCTGAATTCCATCAGAACTGGCGAGCTTCAAACAGGGCAGGACCTTCTCGTCAAAGTGAATTTGTAGAAGTTAGGTCCCCAAACCCCAATAACGACGCGCGCCAACAAAGAGACAATAGGCAATGACTCATACCGCTGGCAGCCACAAAACGTACGTATGAAACTAACGACGCAGCTGCCGTAGCTAGTAATTATGTAAAAATGGAAGACATTAGGGACATCTTACTCCAAGAACACGACGTAAAACATAACAACATTGCATATCCCGTGATTCACATTACAGTAAAAGATGTAAAATTTACGGCAGTACTTGAATCTGGCAGTCCCATTTCAGTAATTAGTGAAACAGCCTTTAGCAAATGCAACAAATCGAACGACTGCCCCACACTTCCGTTACGTAAGATTAAATTACAAGGTGCAATCTTTGGAAAAAGTGTAGATGTACGCCAACAAACCAACTTAGAATTCTTTTGTCAAAGCCACAGCTTCTCTATGAACTTTCTTATTGTTCCATTATTGTCGACGGAAATTATACTGGGAGTAGACTTTTTGAATGAATACAAAGCAATCTTAAGCTTTCACGATGCTGAAATAAGTTTAGAAAAAGAAGGTAAGTCAGTATCTTTGAAATTTGAAGATTGGCTCTCAAACCATGACGAAGAAATTAATCGGCTTTACCTCCTGTTAGACAACAGTTCGGAATTTTCGACGGAACTTGACACTAACAATCACTCTGCAAGTACTGACGGGGATGATATCGACGGCGCATTTGACACTAATAAGTTAATTCAGAATAAAATTCAAACAATTGAGAATTGTAATGACACTGATAGGCAGGACCTTTTTGAGATTTTACAAGCACATTCCACAGTTTTTACTCGCAAAACAGGAACAATCAAGGGATTTCAATACCAAAAGACATTTCAGATAACGGACCGCAATTCAGATCTGCTGTTTGGTCACACATGCTTCGCAACCATAAAATCAAACCTGTTTTTATTTCATTGTACTCACCACATTGTAACCCCTCCGAACGGATTATGAAAGAAATCAATAAGCTTTGCAGACTTTATTGTCACAGAAAGCATCAGCATTGGGACAGATATTTACACTTATTTCAAAACGTGCTGAATGAAATGCCTCACGACTCCACTGCTTTACCACCTACTCTTGTACTGAAGAATGAAAAACCACCGAACAGAATCAGAGAGCTTGTACCTTTCCCGAATACACGTAAACTTCGACACAAAGACATAATTGATTTGGCTATTAAAAATATAAAATCTGCAGCAGACAAAAGGAGAAAACTACATGGTAAAGCAAATGCAAAGAAATTATATATTGGTCAGAAAGTTCTCATTAAAACTCATTCATTGTCACATAAGAAGAAACACTTGAGTCACAAATTCTTTCTAGTTTACAATGGACCTTACAGAATCCTATGTATACCACATGATAATTGCGTTGAAGTTGAAACTCTGCGTACTAGGAAGAGTAAAGGTTTACACCATATTTCACACGTAAAACCGTTTCTTGAGAGATAATCTGCTTTTTAACTTAGTCTTTGCCATATAACTTTTCACTTTACATTACTAGTATGCTTGTCAGACTTAGAATCTCTTAACATGCAACAATGTTTGAAGTTAAATATCCAGTCATGAACCAAGAGAACTTATTTAAACAGAAATTACGAATGCATTGTTATTGTGAACAGACGACACAGTGTTATTGTGTGTGTACATTCTTGCTTGTTAGTTGCACGATTACGTAACGTCTATAAGGCTCACATACTTAGAACATATACCGGCACTGCTAATGAGATTTTCATGCAACATTTTGGTTTACTTAAAAAGACATTCTTTATTTGAAGTACTTCCTGTGGGATTAAAGATGACTTAGCACTTGGTTTCTTTGACAGCTACACAATTATATCACGACGCTACTAATGTGTGACACAATTTACATTGTTGCTTTTGTGCTGTATCTGCTTTATATCTGCACAGTTTTTTCTGAATTATTCTGGAAAGTAAAACATGTTTTAGTAGTAACTTTTGTGGTATAGCGACAATGAGACAGCCTTTTCCGTAGCACAACAATACGTTACAGCACAGTACTTTCTTCATCACAGCAATAAGCGTAATAACTAAGATATCTATAGGCAAAGCATTTCACTTTTGTTTATCATGAGGTAAGTACATTGACTTCTGCAGAACCTAGCTTTCAGAGGACGATAACTACGAGACTTCCACAGAGATTATCTTACAACATGACGCACAGTTTAGCGCTACAGTACACGTATTTGAGTAATTAATTTTGTACTTAAAATATTTATTTTTAAAGATATTTGGAGTACAATGATACAAAGAAAGTTTTCCGTGATACATTTCATTCCATTGCTGTAATCTGTAACACCTGAGGGTATAATTACATTAATCCTCAGGGGGTACACACTTACTTTGTGTACAATGTGTTTGGCAAGCACAAGGAGCCCTAGCTAATATGGTATTTGCTTATACAACTTTACACATCGGTACCATATTTCCCTAATACATAAATTACACAGCTATCTGAGCATTTAACTGAGAGACAAACATTTTTTTACTACATCAGTGACAGATGTTTACGTAATTACACTGTTGTATAATTTCACACTTACAAAATTGTATTTTGTCTGTAGTTTGTGAACTGTTCATATTTTTTTCGGAACCATTGTGATACTATGAGAGCTTTGAATGATATATTTGGTATGGGATCATGATTTTTAGAGTACGTTTGAGGTAGATAACACTATTCAAATGAGCAGAGAATATATTTTTTTAAGAATTTGAAGTTATTGCAGAAAGCTGCGACGAGTTTGAGAGTTGACTGAGGTGTTATGATGTTATTTTTACGACGACGATGTGTATTATGCTGCTTAGGTATGTTTGTGATCAATAAGCTGATGCTATATGAGGAATTTGATTATGCTGTGTATTTATTATGATGAAGTATTGAAGAAGTGTCGACGAATATGTACATGAGCAATTAGGTAAGGAATAATGAATAGTGGTTAGGGACTCTGACTTGTGAAAAAGGATGTTGGAAACCAAGAATCGTACTTTAAGAGGTATGAAATGTGTGTAAATGCGTGAATGTATCACAATGCCGGCGAAATTTTTTTGGACACTGTTATATTCATAAGATTTTGTATCTACACATTTGCAACGCAAATTCTCGACCTCTGAAATTTTTTATCTGAGACTGCCACTGTAGCGGAAACTGCTGTCGTAACTATTTCCGTACGAAAGTTAAGTGACCACCTGCATGTAATGCATCGTGGGCACCCAGCTGGGCCAGCCGCCCAGAGAAAAAGCCATTAGGTGGAGAAAAAAGAGGCCATTAACCTCGCTTCTGACATTCCTTTGTAGAAAGCATCGCAAAAACGACACGGTCGAACTTGAAAACATATGATTACACTGTTGAGCTCTTAATTTATGATATTTACTGAAATGCCTAATGAAATGACAAGAAATAGTTTGTCTACACACCTAACTATGACTACTGTCTTTCTAGATGAGAGATTTTTTTACTACTTATGAAATGCCACATGGCTAATGAATGATGTTTCATGCCATCCTTTGTACATATTTGCTCATTTTCTTTAATATCTAGTTTCTAGCTGCACTGCAGCATTGGTTAAAATAAAATTTAATATATGTACTAATATAGTTATTTTATGCCTACAGATCCAGTCAATAAGAAATTTATGATCTACTTCCAAGAAAACAAGGGCACATAAATAGATATTTCCCTTCACAGGAATTGCATAAATAATTTCTTTACGATTTGGTAACTTATCTGCTAGTGTAAGTTCTCGTGATGCATCACTCTAGTGTTAAGATGTGACATAGGTATTAGACATGGCCATTTTTAGTGTAATATTTTTTCTGCTTGAGGTCTAGGTTTAAATTTTATTTGCTGCTGCTGTTTGCCAGGCATAGTGCTACTAAATTTCACTTTGTATTACTCTGTTAAGCTAGTTTTACTACTGATTTATTTTTCTTGTTGCTGCACATTGGCTCATATTAGTTGTAATGTTGCATTGCTTGGTTATTTAGAATTACTGTAGCTTGCTTTGACAATTACCACTTTTTTTATTGCTGTTTGTGTTAATTGTTTTGTGCTGCTGCATTTCCTCGTCCCTTAGTTTAGCATCTGAGCTCAGTAGATTTAAGTTAGCTTAAGAGGGGTAGACTATATAAGAAAATGACTATGGAGAATAGGGAAAGAATGCATTGAGAAGTTATACGAAAAAGATTTGGGCCAAAATGAGTATTGTACAATGAAAAATAATTATTTTGAAAGAAATATGAATAGAATATAGAAAGCAGGTATAATGAAGAACGAAAGGAGATCTCCGAGAAGTAAAGAAAGTTTTGTTTGCAAAATACTGCAGTAAAACAAACCCTGTCCTTTCCTTGTATTATTATGCTATGTGTTTATGTACCCTTGTGTATTTGTCTTTTTCCTGTCTTTATTTGTTTAGCTAATAAGATTTATGTTGTAGAATTTTTCTAATACCATGTTATTTACTTTGTAAAGATGTTTAGACATTATTTATTCTGTTTTGTTGCCCATGTGTGAAGTTGATGTTTCAAAAGTTATTCTGATCTTTATGTATGTACTTATGTCATTATTTTTGTAACACTGATGTATATGTTATTTCGATTCTTTTGTAAAGCCTGTACTACAAATGTTATCTGTATTGTTATGTTCTTTAATGATGTATTTTGTACCTTTGTAATTGTATTCTTATGTTATAAAATTGTAATTGCCACCAGGTCATCAAATTAAGTAAATTGTAAGTTCCATTTCACTGCTCACGTTTCTGTTGGTCATAGTATATGGACAATATGTGAGAAGTAGGGACTGTTAGTGTTTGCATGTGTGTTAATAATTCAGCAAGGGACTGGATAACAGCATTGCTGGTTCTAAGGACAATTCCAAAAACTTTGTGAGTGCACAAGTGGTGGTTATGGACTTGCTATATTATCCGCAAGAATCTTCAATGGTGATTGTGCACCTGCACAGTCACAACAGATGGCTGCTGGCTGTCTCTACAAGGACTACAGTGGGTCTGCATCTTTGATGACCCACCAGTACCATTATCTCTACAAGGACTACAGTGGGTCTACATCTTTGATGATACATCAATACCATTATTTCTACAAGGACTGCAGTGGGTCTGCACCTCTGGTGGCCCACCAATACCGTAATCTCTACCAGGACTGCAGTGGGTCTGCTCTGTGATGACCTACCAAACGATATTCTGCAAAACTTCGCTTGACTCCGCTGTGCTTTTGCTCTGTTGTGGCCCATTACCTGTCAGCATGTCAAGAGTCAGCACTGTCTTTCCGTTGGAAGGACAACACTACTTCTTCAAGACTGCATGGAAATCCACTACTTCTGTGTGCAATTTCTTTTACTAATGAGACTTTGTGAAAAAAATACTGTAATTACTATTATGATGAATGATCAGGACTATCTTTATGGACTGTGAGAAACTTTTAGCTTTTGACCAACATTGTATCAATAAGTGTGTGCATTTGATTTCTTTGTTTTTGTAATTACGATTATGAAAAATTTTAACAAATATGTATTGCCCAGTGCCCAAAACAATTTATAAAATTTTTTGTGGGGAGCATGGGGGCTATGTAAGTAGGCTGTTCAGGTTTTTTTATTGGTAACGCCACCTCTGTATGAAAATCACTGGCTGTGCTGTGTGAAGTCTGTGGCTGCTTTGCATTGTTGTAATACTCGCTATTGTAGTGTTAGGCAGCTGGCTGTGAACAGCGCGTAGCGTTGTGCAGTTGGAGGTGAGCTGCCAGCAGTGGTGGATGTGGGGAGAGAGATGGCGGAGTTTTGAAATTTGTCATGAACTGCTATATATATTATGACTATTAAGGTAAATACATTGTTTGTTCTCTATTAAAATCTTTCATTTGCTAACTATGCCTATCAGTAGTTAGTGCCTTCAGTAGTTTGAATCTTTTATTTAGCTGGCAGTAGTGGCGCTCGTTGTATTGCAGTAGCTCGAGTAACCAAGATTTTTGTGAGGTAAGTGATGTGTGAAACATATAGTTTGATGTTAGTCAGGGCCATTCTTTTGCAGGGAATTTTGAAAGTCAGATTGCGTTGCGCTAAAAATATCGTGTGTCAGTTTAAGCACAGTCTCGTGTATAATTGTTCTAAGGGGACGTTTCATATGATTTGTAAAATTTTTTGTGGGGAGCATGGGGGCTGTGTAAGTAGGCTGTTTAGGTTTTTTTATTGGTAACGCCACCTCTGTATGAAAATCACTGGCTGTGCTGTGTGCAGTCTGTGGCTGCTTTGCATTGTTGTAATACTCGCCATTGTAGTGTTAGGCAGCTGGCTGTGAACAGCGCGTAGCGTTGCGCAGTTGGAGGTGAGCCGCCAGCAGTGGTGGATGTGTGGAGAGAGATGGCGGAGTTGTGAAATTTTTAAAACTGGATGTCATGAACTGATATGTATATTATGAGTTTTCAACATTATTAAGGTAAATATATTGTTTGTTCTCTATTAAAATCTTTTATTTGCTAACTACGCCTATCAGTAGTTAGTGCCTTCAGTAGTTTGAATCTTTTATTTAGCTGGCAGTAGTGGCGCTCGTTGTATTGCAGTAGTTCGAGTAACCAAGATTTTTGTGAGGTAAGTGATTTGTGAAACGTATAGTTTAATGTTAGTCAGGGCCATTCTTTTGTAGGGAATTTTGAAAGTCAGATTGCGTTGCGCTAAAAATATTGTGTGTCAGTTAAAGCACAGTCTTGTATAATTGTTATAAGGGGACGTTTCAATGTACCGATCATAGAGACAGAGGTATCCTATACCTGTAATACCCTCTTACTTGACGTTTAGCTGTAACGTCTTCCTAAAATACTGTGTCGGAAACGTGTTGGTAATTCAAACCACCAATTAGAGGGACTGCGAAAAAATATTTTTCACCCTGCGTGTGATGTCCGCGCTGTCTCGTCTGCGTAATACATTGCGTTAGCGTATCGGTTTACCTATATGTCACGAATCAGAAATTTCGTTAGAAGTATTAAAACGCAAAGTATGGCTAATTTCAATGGCTATTTTCATCGTCATGCTCACAACTGATTTTTCCGTTGTGTTCGCAATAATCGATCAACAAGTTTCTTAACATGAGAATTGTGCTGTTGCTTGATGGTTATTTGTCTCCTTTTAAAACCATGAAGAGAAAGATATTCTTCCCAGTCCGAAAAGTGAAAAGGCGTGTAACATTAGAATTTTTGTCCACGTTGGTAGACAGATTGGTCACGGTTACAGAAAGTTCGTCTACCTGTTTGGTAACTACATTTAACTGTTATTTGGTAGCAAATTCTGTCTCTTTAGTCTTAAGTGATGCTCACTGTTCTTAAAGTCTTTGTATCTGGATTTCAAGCTGATTATCCAGCTGTTTTATCCCTTGGATGCATGAGTGTTCGGACTGACGTTAATGCATGATGGGGGCCTCAGAAGCCCCCACTGAGATTTCCATAAAATGATTATTTCTCAGCTTTGTTACATTATTTATTATGAAATCTTACTGTTATAAATCATATCTGTAGCTAGTTTTATTTGAAAAAATACTAAAAAAAAACGTGTGCAAAATAATTTCAATGGAATAAGTTTTATTTTCATGAATACTTATTTTATTATTATTGTATAAAATAACTTTTATTGATATTAAAATAAATAAAGAATTGTATATTGGAGAGGTAAAATAAATATCAGTATGCATAAGGCATTCAAATGCAAAACAGAAAGAAAGAAAATGGCTAACTTGCATATAGCATGGGCGCACCAAAATTGAGATACATGACATATACAAGTAAAGATTAGGCTGCCCGTCACTAAGTTTTACACATAAGTGGAAACAGTTTCCAAAAACAAGCACACCATATTAATTGCAGATATAGTTAGAACATTTTCAACAACACTGAGCAATTTTCGTTTCCAGTTCATATGGGCTTAAAAAGAATCTTCTTCTGAGCCTTGTTCTTTGGTGGCTGATATCCATTTCCTGGCACCTTTTGACGCCACATCTAGCCAATGCTTGTATGACATTTCTTTACAAATTTCAAGTTTTAGCTCTGGACTCAATATTTGGGCGAATATGTTCTAGGGCCAAGTCTTTCAAGAAAATCCTGCTTTTATGTGATTTTCCATTGTGATATTCAGGATGTTGTTTTGTGAATAAACCGAAAGCATTCATAGCTGCTATATCCATTACATTAGCCCATAATACAAACTGACAATTCCATTTCTCTCATTTGCAAGTGTACGTACGTACCTTTTGATCAAGAGAAACTACACCTGATTTTGTTTTGTTATGAAATAGAATCTTTTCTGGTTTCTTCTTTTTATGAGTCTCATCAACTGTGGCGTCGTGATTCATGGAACTTTGTAGCACCACATTTTTATTCTTCTTTTGTACGTAGCTCACAATGGTCAAATCATGTCTGAATCTAAACGTTGAGGATAAAACCTCTCGTGTCTTGCATGGTTTCATTTCAGGTGGCATTTTTGTTTTGTTATGGCGAAGAGTGCCGACTACTGTAATTTTATCCTTCAATAAATCGTTGAACAAGGAAACACTCGTAAAGTAGTTGTCCATCGCGATGTTGGTTAAGCTTCCTGTGAGCGTCTTTTCCTGACTCTTTACAACATGAGCTGCAACAGTAGCTGCACGAGGGCTACCTGGAGCTTTTCCTGAGTTCACTAGTTTGCTTGGAATAAACTGTAGAAATTTACAACGCACTCTGAAAGACACTAATTGTTCGTCTGTTGTGCAGCTCTCTCCTGAATGAAACTTTTGCCTGCAGTTGCTTATGAATAGTTCCCACACATTGCGAAAAACTGCCATATTATCATCTTGGCTCCTGGTTTGTCGGGTGTGCCTTATCATCGAACCTTATGGATCTCCTTATTTCTTCAAACCTATTTATAGAAAAAGTTGCCAAATGAAAAGTGGTGTTATAAGAGCCGTGAAATAGGAATATCCCAGCTTCTGTAAGTGCCAGCTGATAGGAGAATCCCCAAAAATGCATTCATTTCCTCGTCTGTGCCATTACGCATTGTTTGACCTTTTATAACTGCTGACATCCTCCTTCCAGATTTGTGCAATGAACTGTTCCATCCACAATATTATTTGTGATGAAGAAACTCCAAGCATCTTTTGGTATTTGTGTTTCACTTCCCCTAACAGCAGCTGGAGAAATTTTCATTATATTTTGCGTAAGCGTTCTGCTAGAAGGAGGTGATGTTTTTCTCTATTGAGTCCTATCGCTCCCAAAAAAAAGAAGTTAGCTTTGCAGGCTGTTGTGTACTTGCTACATTATTTGAATTTGCTGACAGCTATCTTGTTATCAGGCCAGACTTCCGTTGGTAAGCCTACTTTATTTACAGTGGCAAAGGTGTATATGCAGGATCAGTTTCATCTCTGGAAGCAATACTAGACCATTCAGAAATAATCCTTGAAGCTTTTGGATCATTTGCAATTACAGCAGAATTAACTTCTCTCTTATAGGTGTACTGGATGATTCCATGCTGTAAGAAACGAACGTTCCTTGATTAGAAAGAGTCTAAATAATTACTTTGACATAGATAGAGAGAGGAAAGGAAAACAGAATAGCAAACACAATTACTTACATCAGCTATGAGGGCGACTCTTTTCACGTCTCATGTCAACTTCTACAATGAGCAGTAATCCCATTGTTGCTATCGCTAGATTCTGATCCATGCAACGATT
Organism: Schistocerca nitens; assembly: GCF_023898315.1. Classification (NCBI taxonomy): domain Eukaryota; kingdom Metazoa; phylum Arthropoda; class Insecta; order Orthoptera; family Acrididae; genus Schistocerca; species Schistocerca nitens. Next base: position 569,752,219 of record NC_064618.1, on the reverse strand, counting down.
GCCAGTATAAAAATATTCCAAGTATCAACATTCACAAACTGGGAGAAAAGCTCTCGCTAAAGCATTAGATTACATCAGGCCTCAAAGGCCCCCTACAAGAATTATGCACTTAGCGTTAAGAAAACACTGATTTCATAATATCTTTGCGACATTAAATACAACTTTATTGTGTTTCTTAATCGTAAACGAATTTTTGAGGATTACATAAAGTAAGGTCCAATTATATGTGATTTTAATATAATTAAATGGGTAATTAATTCTCTCCGGGGCCTGAAAGTCCCCCATCATGCATCCGAGAGTTAAACTGAAATTTAGGTTGTTTCAATGTGTTCGACTGTTTACTTTAGACTATTAAGGGGTAGAAGTACTCACGTACATCTTCTCATCCTGCTTACTTTTCTCATTTAAATCGCTCAGACGTACCTCCCTAAATTTTTTTATTAGTCTCTTCCAGATTGTTGGAAATATCCCTTTAGTTTTTTGTTCAGCCTTCTGTCACGTTCTTCACATGTTTTGTACAGTCTTATATCACGTTCTTCGAATTTGTATCCTGTTCTTTACTGCGGTCTGATAATGTGTTTAGCATGCTTTGAAAACAATAATTGTTCCAGTCTTTGGCATCACTACAGGGAGGGGTTGAGACTAGTTCAGTTTGGTCAACAGTTGTGGATGCAAAACGTAAATCTTTAACTACGCAACCTGAGTGTTGTTAGAAATTACCTCCTACAGCCTTCGGTTTCCAAAGTAGAGCCCCCAACTGCACTTTCTTGTTCCATGTTTGATACTGAAACGTTACCCTGATCATTCCCGTCAGGCATTGTCCTATTTGTCTCAGAAAAATCAGTATTATGAAAGGATCCGTGTTCATTTGCCTCTTTACTGTCCACAGAATCATCGTAAGCTGGTTCCGCTACAACTTCAACATTTTACCTAGCTCTGGTAGCTCTTGATATTTCAATGGAATCCAAGAAATAATAAATCCACACACAGAAGACCTAGCTGCAGAATCAGATTCTACATAATTAACTACGTACATTTTGTCTGAAAAATTTGTTTTGATTCTTAGTAGTGGGCGCTGTAATTCAAGAAAATCCATGTTCTCATTTTTGCGTGGAAAATAGTCACGGATAAATAAACGTATTTGTGCACTTCGTAAATTTTGATTCGCTACAACTAAAACTCTCCCCATAAGATGGGGTTTTTAGAGAGAGGAATTGGATTTTGACAAATGTTGACCCAAATATTAATTTTTCCCGCAGATTCGGGTAAGTTCTGTTTGTTTCGCGGTCAACATTTGTAAAACTCTAATTCCTCTCTCTCAAACCCCACCCTATGGGGAGAGAGGGAGAGTTTTAGTTTTTGCGAATCAAAATTTACTGAGTAAAGAAGTATTTTTTATTTATCCGTAACGATCTTCCACGCAAAAATTAGAACGTGGATTTTCTTGAATTGCAGTGCCCACTACCAAGAACCAAATTTTAAGACAAAATGTACGTAGTTTTTATGTAGAATGTGAATCTGCAATAAAAACTGGGGGTTCCCATTTGAAATTTTAAAGTTTTCTCCTGTTCACTCCCAGGGGGCTGGGGTGGCGGGCTAATTTTAGCACCAGCAGATGTCCCCCTCGAAAATAAACAGCTTTGGATTCTACACATTTTTTCGCGTGAAGCTTATTTTTCGAGTTATTCTAGTTTGTCAACTTAAAATTTACACCCTGTATACAAAGTCAAACTGCAGTTTACAGAACTGTCTGTGATTTTTGCAACTAGTCTAATCTTTGTGACGAGTAGCACAAAAGTTCTACTAGCACAAACGATTCTGGACTGTGAAACGTGTACAGGTGTCAATGTTGTGTACATGAATGTTTAGATGTGTGATTTAATTTAGATTTGTGTCGATGAAAAGCGGAAGATGAATTTTGTCAACAGTAAAAAAGTAGTTATTTATCTGGTCTCCAATATTATAACAGTTACTGGATGACATCGAATGTTATGCAGCGTTACCGTAGTTAGTTGTTGCTACAGTCGCGAGCCGAGAATTTAAGTGTTTCTCTTATTTCAGTTATTAGAATATTTTTGATATCAAATAGCGTAATTGCGGAAGTAAAAGTGCCATTCGTCTTGAAAGGCACTCTGTAAGTACAGTAACGCTTTCGATGAGAGCACCTGTCGAAACTCTCGCAGCTGGCGGTGAATTTGACTTGACTTGCCGGCGGATCTATTTTAAGCCGGCGTTCCCCGGAGCGAACGGACACGGTGCGTGGCGCGCAGAGCAAGTTGGGCCGTGTGTCAAACTCAAGTTTGGACAAGTAGCGACCCAAGTTTGCTCCCGTAACCCAATCCACCAACTGTCACGTAGCGTGCCGTTCCCTGCAGCTGGCACGCCTTCCGAACGAGGTCTTAATAGTTCAGCCGAAGGGGTTGGTTGGTTATTCCCTTCACTGGAATGCTGGAACTCCAGGAACTTTCAGAGCAGTATGTGAGAAGGGTGAATACTGACGTGTTGACGTGTTCATTTCTGATGTTAATGGACTACTCTTTTTACTATTAGGGTGTAAGACAGGGATACAGTCTTTCGTTCCTTCTGTTCGATCTACACATCGCACATCGAAGAAACAAGGACGGAATTACAAAAAGGTTCAGGAGCGGAATTAAGATTCAGGGTGAAAGGATACCAATGATAGGAGTCGCTGATGACATTGCTATCCTCAGAGAAAATGAAGAATTACAGGATCTGGTGAATGGTATGAACGGTCTAGTGAGTACAGAATATGAATTGAGGCTAAATTAGAAGAAGGCCAAGATGAGATGCAGCAGAAACGAATTCAGCGATGAATATAAAATGGAAATCTGGGATGACGTTGTAGAGGAAGTTCGAGAATTCTTCTACCTTGGAAGCAAAATAAGCCACGACGGACGAAGCGCGGAGGACATAAGAAGCTACAGGATGGGCGAAGAGGGCATTTCTGGTGAAGAGAAGTTTGTTAGTTAGTTACATGTTCCATAGATCAGTTGAACGATTATGTTATCGAAGTGATGTGGAACTAGTTAGTATACATGACATGTACACATGGTTGATCTTAACGTATTGACCACATTATTCTTTCAGTCGTATTCACGAACTGCTCTTAAAAACTACTTTTTCTTTGCTTTTACTAGCTACCGGTTTTTAAGCAGAAATTCGTCAGTGGAATAGACGTTGTGCAGGAGAAATGATTTCAAGTTAGATTTAAAACTTTCTTTGCTGCCTCTCCAACATTTTATACTATTGGGCAAATCATCAAACATTTTTGTTGCTGCATATTGAACTCCTTTCTGAGCCAGTGATAGCTTTAATAATGGGTATTAAAGGTAATTTTTCCCTCAAGTGTTGTGGGCATTGGCATCGTTGTTCTTTTCAAATTGTGATGGATTATTTATGACGAATTTCATTACCGAGTGTATATGTTGTGTCAGTGCAGTTAAAATGCGAACCTCCTTGAAGAGGTACTTACATGACGTCCTTGGATAAATATCACATACTATTCTCGCTTTTGTGCAAACAGTACTTTCTTCCCAAAAGATGAGATACCTAAGAAAATTATCCCATGAGACGTAACTGAGTGGAAAATGCAAAATATGTCAGGAAGTTGATTCATTAATTTCCAAGATTAGCTACTAAACGATGAGAAAAGTTAGCTGCACTTAATTGTTTGAGAAGGTCAAATTATTCCTCTTAGAGTTAAAGTTTTCCTGAAATGTACACTCATAAATTTGGAGCATTATAGCGTATTTACTGACTCCAGATGTTAGATCAATTTTTGGTATTATTACATTTGTTGTACAGAACTGGACATAGTGTGTTTTCTGATAACCACTTTATAATGCTTTGGAAAATACCATTTACCATCTCTTCTGTTGCTTTCTCTCTAATGGGATTTATTCTAGCACCAGTATCGTCTGCAAAAAGTACCAATTTGCTTGTCGAATGTTAAGTGAAAGGTAATTCACATACGTTGGGAATATGAGTGTACACAAGATAGAATTCTGTGGGACTCTCCTTGTGATTCTTCTCCTGTCACTAAAATTTTCTATTCTTCAGACATTGTCTGAATTATTCAGCTCAACCTTCAACATTCTGTTTGTTAAGTATGATCGAAACCAGTTGTGCACGCAGCTCCATAAAACATGAGTTTTTCTAGGAAACTAACATGATCTGAACAACCAAATACCTTTGAAAAATCACAAACAATACCAACTGGCGATATTTAATTGTTTAAAGCTTGAACTAATTGATGAGTGGATGTATAAGCAGGATTGTCGACCAAACCTTCTGCAGTCCTAACTGCGATGTGCTCAGTAAATGGTTTCTCTTAAGTGTGACACTACTCTTGAGCACATTGCTTTTTCGAATATTTTGGTGAAAAGAAGTCAGAAAGTCAATTTGACGCTAATTGTTTAACTTTGTTTTGTCGCCTTTCTTTTGAAGGGTTCACCTATTGCATATTTTAACCTGTTTGGAAAAACTTTTTGTGCGAGTGATGCATTAACTTTTCAAAATTTTGTTGGAAATTCCATCAACACCAGATGAGTTTTCGTTTATTAAAATTTTTGTAAATCCATTACTTTTAGTGGAGTATATGTGGGCCACTTCTAATTCCTTAAAGTTTTGAGGAAATACAGTTTTTATGTATTCTATTGCTTCTTCAACTGAATAATTTAACCCCATTTTTGCTGCTACATATAGAAAGTTATTTTTAGAAGTACTTGTAACTTGTAAGTTATCAGTCATAACACTGTCATTTAGTTTAATGGTATCTTGTAAACAGACTGGATGTCCTGTTTTCTGTTTGACAGTATCCCATATGGTTTTAATCTTATGTCTGCATTATCTATTTCTGACACCACGTGGATAAATCTGAACAATTTAACGTCATTCCTTAAAATACTAGAGTGTTTTTTGTAGTTGGCAATTAATGTCAGGTCTTATCTTACTCTGGCATTTATATAAATTTTACTCTTCCTCTTACACGAAATTCTAATTCCCTTAGTAATACATAGTTTACTTACTTTTTAAAAAGATCCTGTGGTTAATATTTTAGGAAAAGAATTTTCAAATACTGGCACAAGTTACTATGGAATAAACTGAAGCTGACATTACCTTTTCTGTCCTCCGTCTTTTATTATTCTGTGCTCATCATTTCATCGCTGTATAACTACTATACTAAACGTCTTAAATTGGTCGTTTCTCGTATTCTGGCCTCTGTCTGCTGCTGTTCTTTATCAATAAGACATGGTATAAGACGATGAGTCACGGGTGAAATAGTTAAGTACGCCTGATTGTTATTCGATATTCAAGTGAAGGAATGAGCTGACACGTGCCATGTAGGATGGCGCGGCAAGGACAGAAAGGATATCCGCAGATGGCTGGCTCATTTCGGCCGCTTTACTCGTCTGTCGGTACACGCGCCCGGATTGCGTAGCCAAATGTGATTGGCACACTCGCCCGGCAGCGGGTCATCTGCTGCATTTCACGCTATAATCTCGCAATTTACACTCGATTGGAGTTTGAATAGCTTTGCATATAGAGGCAAGCAATTAATAACGCACGCTCTCAGCAGTGAGGCGGAGGATGAGATTTAGGGGAACGTCCGCAGTGACTGCTGTGACCTCCTAGCAAATCTTCGAATTTAGTATTCGTAATTCATAGGTATTTTAGTATTACGCTTTTTTCATTTACTTAACTCGTTACACGAACAAGTCTAACCACTGCAAAAAGAAATAAATTTTCATGCTTCGCATAGATAGTCTGCGGTCAAATTTCTTCTAAAATACAGTTCAGTGTCTACGGAAGACAGCCATACATGTGGATAAGAGCGCACAGGACTTAATTTTTTTCTGTTTATAGAGTTTAGACTTTGAGGGCTCACATTAAGTGCTGGTCTGCAACACGCACCTTCTATTTACCACTTTATTTCGCCACAGCATACAACCGTTGTCGAGATTTTGGATAAAATAATCGGGCTGATTCATTTCAAAGTTTTGGTGTATGGGATAAGCGCGTGTCAGGCAAACTGAAGAAAATTCATCTGGCTTTTTAAAAAGGTGTTAATATTTGGTTTTATGTAACGTAGAACACGAATTCACCAGAAATGGAGTAGAATCTGCTATTGAAATAAAGACAGGAAAGAAAATCGGTTGTGTACTTTGCAATGGAAAAATTGCGACACGCACCTCAAATGAGTGCACCACGAAATAGTTAAATTAGGAGGGCAGGACGAGGATTCAAACCTTGCCGTTTCCAAACGCTGCTTCAGGGTCTTATCGACAGCCCTCTCTGCGTCTCTCGGTTGTTTCTTTCGAGCTACGATCACCGCTTCCCGTTCTGTGTGGAAATTATGAGCTCTGGGATGGAAGCATGCTACCATCTAACGTATTTTAAGAAACAATTGTGCTTATTCCATCATATAGTAAAACAAATGGCTGGAGACTGATATAGCTGGAGAACTTTATGATTTATTTATTTCTGTATTACATAAGAACTGTATCCCATAAGCTCTTAAAATCCGTATTTTGTAGTTATTGTGATTACTACTATTAAGAACTACATTTCTTGCTAATACTGTTTGCTTTTTATGAAAAGTTATCAGCACAGCCCCAAAACTCACAACAACACTACATTATTTAACTACTTGTGGTTGGTTGGTTGGTTGGTTTAAAGATTGTTGTTGTTGTGGTCTTCAGTCCCGAGACTGGTTTGATGCAGCTCTCCATGCTACTCTATCCTGTGCAAGCTTCTTCATCTCCCAGTACCTACTGCAACCTACATCCTTCTGAATATGCGTAGTGTATTGATCTCTTCGTCTCCCTCTACGATTTTTACCCTCCACGCTGCACTCCAATGCTAAATTTGTGATCCCTTGATGCCTCAAAACATGTCCTACCAACCGATCCCTTCTTCTAGTCAAGTTGTGCCACAAACTTCTCCCCAATACCTCCTCATTAGTTACGTGATCTACCCACCTTATCTTCAGCATTCTTCTGTAGCACCACATTTCGAAAGCTTCTATTCTCTTCTTGTCCAAACTGGTTATCGTCCATGTTTCACTTCCATACATGGCTGCACTCCATACAAATACTTGCAGAAACGACTTCCTGACACTTAAATCTATACTCGATGTTAACAAATTTCTCTTCTTCAGAAACGATTTCCTTGCCATTGCCAGTCTACATTTTATATTCTCTCTACTTCGACCATCATCAGTTATTTTACTCCCTAAATAGCAAATCTCCTTTACTACTTTAAGTGTCTCATTTCCTAATCTAATCCCCTCACCATCACCCGATTTAATTTGACTACATTCCATTATCCTCGTTTTGCTTTTGTTGATGTTCATCTTATATCCTCCTTTCAAGACACAGTCCATTCCGTTCAACTGCTCTTCCAAGTCCTTTGCTGTCTCTGACTGAATTACAATGTCATCGGTGAACCTCAAAGTTTTTAATTCTTCTCCATGAATTTTAATACCTACTCCGAATTTTTCTTTTGTTTCCTTTACTGCTTGCTCAATATACAGATTGAATAACACTCCTTTCCCAACCACTGCTTACCTTTCATGCCCGTCGACTCTTATAACTGCAATCTGGTTTCTGTACAAATTGTAAATAGCCTTTCGCTCCTTGTATTTTACCCCTGCCACCTTCAGAATTTGAAAGAGAGTATTCCAGTTAACGTTGTCAAAAGCTTTCTCTAAGTCTACAAATGCTAGAAACGTAGGTTTGCCTTTTCTTAATCTTTCTTCTAAGATAAGTCGTAAGGTTAGTATTGCCTCACGTGTTCCAACATTTCTACGGAATCCAAACTGATCTTCCCCGAGGTCCGCTTCTACCAGTTTTTCCATTCGTCTGTAAAGAATTCGCGTTAGTATTTTGCAGCTGTGACTTATTAAACTGATAGTTCGGTAATTTTCACATCTGTCAACACCTGCTTTCTTTGGGATTGGAATTATTATATTCTTCTTGAAGTCTGTGGGTATTTCGCCTGTCTCATACATCTTGCTCACCAGATGGTAGTGTTTTGTCATGACTGGCTCTCCCAAGGCCGTCAGTAGTTCTAATGGAATGTTGTCTACTCCCGGGGCCTTGTTTCGACTCAGGTCTTTCACTGCTCTGTCAAACTCTTCACGCAGTATCTTATCTCCCATTTCATCTTCATCTACATCCTCTTCCATTTCCATAATATTGTCCTCAAGTACATCGCCCTTGTATAAACCCTCTATATACTCCTTCCACCTTTCTGCCTTCCCTTCTTTGCTTAGAACTGGGTTGCCATCTGAGCTCTTGATATTCATACAAGTGGTTTTCTTCTCTCCACAGGTCTCTTTAATTTTCCTGTAGGCAGTATCTATCTTACCCCTAGTGAGACAAGACTCTACATCCTTACATTTGTCCTCTAGCCATCCCTGCTTAGCCATTTTGCACTTTCTGTCGATCTCATTTTTGAGACGTTTGTATTCCCTTTTGCCTGCTTCATTTACTGCATTTTTATATTTTCTCCTTTCATCAATTAAATTCAATATTTCTTCTGTTACCCAAGGATTTCTATTAGCCCTCGTCTTTTTACCTACTTGATCCTCTGCTGCCTTCACTACTTCATCCCTCAGAGTTACCCATTCTTCTTCTACTGTATTTCTTTCCCCCATTCCTGTCAATTGTTCCCTTATGCTCTCCCTGAAACTCTGTACAACCTCTGGTTCTTTCAGTTTATCCAGGTCCCATCTCCTTAAATTCCCACCTTTTTGCAGTTTCTTCAGTTTCAATCTGCAGTTCATAACCAATAGATTGTGGTCAGAATCCACATCTGCCCCTGGAAATGTCTTACAATTTAAAACCTGGTTCCTAAATCTCTGTCTTACCATTATATAATCTATCTGATACCTATTAGTATCTCCAGGATTCTTCCAGGTATACAACCTTGTTTTATGATTCTTGAACCAAGTGTTAGCTATGATTAAGTTATGCTCTGTGCAAAATTCTACAAGGCGGCTTCATCTTTCACTTCTTCCCCCCAATCCATATTCACCTACTATGTTTCCTTCTCTCCCTTTTCCTACTGACGAATTCCAGTCTCCCATGACTATTAAATTTTCGTCTCCCTTCACTACCTGAATAATTTCTTTTATCTCGTCATACATTTCATCAATTTCTTCATCATCTGCAGAGCTAGTTGGCATATAAACTTGTACTACTGTAGTAGGCATGGGCTTTGTGTCTATATTGGCCACAATAATGCGTTCACTATGCTGTTTGTAGTAGCTAACCCGCACTCCTATTTTTTATTCATTATTAAACCTACTCCTGCATTACCCCTATTTGATTTTGTATTTATAACCCTGTAATCACCTGTCCAAAAGTCTTGTTCCTCCTGCCACCGAACTTCACTAATTCCCACTATATCTAACTTTAACCTATCCATTTCCCTTTTTAAATTTTCTAACCTACCTGCCCGATTAAGGGATCTGACATTCCACGCTCCGATCCGTAGAACGCCAGTTTTCTTTCACCTGATAACGACGTCCTCTTGAGTAGTCCCCGCCCGGAGATCCGAATGGGGGACTATTTTACCTCCGGAATATTTTACCCAAGAGGACGCCATCATCATTTAATCATACAGTAAAGCTGCATGACCTCGGGAAAAATTACGGCTGTAGTTTCCCCTTGCTTTCAGCCGTTCGCAGTACCAGCACAGCAAGGCCGTTTTGGTTAATGTTACAAGGCCAGATCAGTCAATCATCCAGACTGTTGCCCCTGCAACTACTGAAAAGGCTGCTGCCCCTCTTCAGGAACCACATGTTTGTCTGGCCTCTCAACAGATACCCCTCCGTTGTGGTTGCACCTACGGTACGGCCATCTGTATCGCTGAGGCACGCAAGCCTCCCCACCAACGGCAAGGTCCATGGTTCATGGGGGAAGGTTTAAAGATTAAAGGGACCAAACTACAAAGGTCATCGGTCCCAACTACTTGTGAACTCATATACTTTAAACAAAATGATCTGTAGAAGGCAGAACTCAACACGTCGCTCTTAACTGCACAAAATCGACAGATGTAAACGTTGTATCCGGAGTACCACAGGGAAATTTGATAGGACCGTTGCTGTTTACAATAGTAAGAATTTTCGGAACGACCTGGAGAGAACTGACGAATGTTGCAGGCTCTGGCAGTTGACCCTGAACGTAAATACGTGTGACATATTGCGCTTATACAGAAAAAGAAATCCACTACTGTACAGCTACATTATTGACAACAAACAGCAGAAGACAGCGCCTGCCGCTAAATATTTAGGCGTAAATATCCAGAGCGACCTTAAGTGGAATGACCACATGAAATAGATAGTTGGAAAAGCAGACGCAAGACTCAGCTTCATCGGAAGAATCTTAAGGAAACGTAAGTTATCTATGGAAGAAGAGGCTTATAAGGCGCTTGTTCACCCGATTCTTGAATATTGTTCATCATTACGAACACTTAAATTGGAAGGAACACATAGAAAATGTTGCGGGGAACGCTAAACAGAGACTGCGTTTTATTGGCAGTACACTTAGAAAATGTGACAGATCTACTAAGGAGACTGCCTACACTACTTTTGTCTGTCCTCCTTTAGAATACTGCTGCGCGGTGTGGTATCCTTACCAGATAAGACTGACAGTGTACATCGAAAAAGTTCAAAGAAGGGCAGCACGTTTTGTATTATAGCGAAATATAGGAGAGAGTGTCACAGAAATGCTACAGGATTTGGGCTGGACATAATTAAAACAAAGGCGTTTTCCGTTGCGACGGAATCTTCTCACGAAATTCCAATCACCAACTTTCTCCTCAGAATGCGAAAATATTTTGTTGACACCGACCTACATTGGGAGAAACGATCACTTTGATAAAATAAGGGAAATCAGAGCTCGTACTGAAAGATATAGGAGTTCGTTCTTTCCGTGCGGTATACGAGATTGGAATAATAGAGAATTGTGAAGTTGGTTCGATGAACCCTCTGCCAGGCACTTCAGTGTGATTTGCAGGGTATCCATGTAGATGTAGACGTGGATGTAGATGTACCTGGGATACCTGTCTCGTAGGACTGATAGAGGAGCTAGAGAAGAGCCAACGAAGAGCGGCGCGTTTCGTTATGGGATGGTTTAGCTGGCGAGAGAGCTTTGCGGAGATGCTAAACAAAGTCCACTGGCAGACGTTACAAGAGAAGCGTTGTGTATCACGGAAAGATTTACTATTGAAATTTCGGGATAGCACTTTTTAGGAGGAGTCGGACAACTCATTACTTCCCCCCACATACATATCGCGTATTGTCCACGAGGAGAAAATTCGAAAATTTAGAGCCAATACAGAGGCTTACCGACAATCGTTCTTCCCACGCAATATTAGCGAGTGGAACAGGGTTGGAGGGATCAAATAGTGGTACCCAAAGTACCCTACACCACACACTATTTGGTGGCTTGCTGAGTATGGTGTAGATGTAGAAACGAAAGACGAGAAGGAGAAAATGAGGTTGAAGCAGGCAAGGTGCCGCCTAACTGTAAACAGATGCTAACCACAGTGACAAGATGTAATAGTATGAAATGATATATAAATTTGTCAAATAATGATAGGCCAAGTAACGATCGTTCACAAATATATTACTGTTTCACCTATGCTCGCACTTGATGAAGGTCAGTCCACCAACTGCAGTTCCAGACATCATGCCTTGGCGCTTAGAGCACCTCCTTTACTTTAAGAACGTGGCGTCCTTCGTAGTGTCATTCACGCTGGTCTTCATGTTTTGGTATGCATTGTATTATGCACCGGATGAGACTGCAGACGCCATTATCGTGCTATGTACCATTCCTCTGCTGGATTATGTACATGCACACAAAGCGGCATGAACTCACAATTCGAGACTCTTGGTACATCCTTGGAACACAATGCTCCAGTGCCGAATGGTTGCTAGCACCGTCTCCTCTAATGCTGGGTCTACAGTGACGTAGGATCTTCCTCTCTCTGAACATTAAGAGTTATTGTACTCATCTGGAATGTATGTCTGACAGTTGTAAATTCAGAAAGCGAAAGGCTATTTACAATTTGTAGAGAAACCAGACGGAAGTCATCGGAGTCGAAGAGCATTAAATGGAAGCAGTGGTTGAGAAACGAGTGAGACAGGGTTGTAGCCTGTCCATATAGATATTTAATCTGTACACTGAGCAAGCAGTAAAGGAAACCAATGCAAAATTTTGTGAAGAAATTAAAGCTCAAGGAGAAGAAATAAAACTTTGAGCTTTTCCAATGACATTGTATTTATGTCGGAGACAGCGGTGGACGTGGAAGAGCAGTTAAACGGAACGCATCAGTGTTTTGAAAGAAGGATAAAAGGTAAACGTCAACAAAAGCGAAATAAAGGTAATGGAATATAGTCGAATTAAATCAGGTGACGATGAGGGAATTACATCAGGAAATCAGACTCTGAAAGTAGTAGATGTGCTTTCCTATTTGGGCAGAACAATAACTGATGATGGCCGAAGTATGGAGGGTATAAAATAAGGACTGGAAATGGCAAGAAAAGTGTTTCTAAAAAAGAGAAATCTGTTAACATCGAACTTAGATTGAAGAGTTACGAAGTAGTTTCTGAAGGTACTCGTCTTAAGTGTAGCCCTGCACGAAACGTAGACGATAAGCAGTTCAGACAAGAAGAGAACAGAAGCTTTTGAAAAGTGGTGCTGCAGAAGAATGCCGAAGATTAGGTGGGTACATCGTGTAACTAATCAGGGGTTATTGAATAGAACTGAGGAGAAAATAAATTTGTGGCACAACTTGACTGAAGGAAGGCATCGATTGATAGAACACATTCTGAGACGTCAAGGGATCACTAATTTAATACTGAAAGGATGTGTGGGTCGTTAAAATGGTTGATCAAGGTCAAGATAAGAATACAGTAAGCAGGTTCAAAAGGCTGTACATTGTCGTAGTTATTCTGAGATGAAGAGGCTTGCACGGGATAGTGTAGTATCGAATCAGTCTTCGGATTGAAGACCGTAACAACACAGTTGCAAACTGAAGTTCAAGGGAATCGTCAGGAAGAACCACTGTGGAAGGAACTAGGATATTGCAGTACTGAGAAATGATGAGACACGTTTTAAGCTCGCTAAAGATGTGGATACTGCGGAAAAAGAAATACTACAGTTAGTATTTTAGTTCCTGAACAGTCAGAGAAAAACAGTCACAGATGTTGGACAGACAAACGTAGGTACAAAGAAGAACTGAGAAGAAACCTTGGGCAGTGGGAGAAACACTTCAATTAATGGGTTCGACAGCTGTCTTGTGCAGTTGGCACACTACACAGAGAGTCACAGTCTGAGTGGGGATTGGGTATCATATAAGGAAGAGTTCCTAGTCACATGTTAACCTGGGGTTGCTTACCACACAGTGAGTGGTTTCGAGAAAGCGAAAAATGATCACAAAGAGATGGAAATATAGGTACAGAAGTCACTTAGGAATGAAATAAATAGAAATTGCAAGACAGCCAGTCGGCCTCTGTGGCCGAGCGTTTCTAGGCGCATCAGTCCGGAACCGCGCTGCTGCTACAGTCGCAGGTTCGAATCCTGCCTCGGGCATGGATGTGAGTGATGTCCTTAGGTTAGTTAGGTTTATGTAGTTCTACGTCTAGGCGACTGATGACCTCAGATGTTAAGTTCCATAGAGCTTAGAGCCATTTGAAACATTTTTTGGCAAGACAATGTGTGACGAATTCTAAAAAGAAGTGATCCTCCAATGAAGTCAAAAGGCTTCAGTGACATGAAAAACAAGGGTTGCAACATGAAGAGTGTAACGGGAATCCCTCTGTTAAAAGCGCTGGAAAAAGCGGAAGGGTAGAAAGAGTACATTAAAGGTGTATACAATTAAGGGTTTTATGGCGTGATAGAAGAAAAAAATGGCTCTGAGCACTATGGGACTCAACTGCTGTGGTCATAAGTCCCCTAGAACTTAGAACTACTTAAACCTAACTAACCTAAGGACAGCACACAACACCCAGCCATCACGAGGCAGAGAAAATCCCTGACCCCGCCGGGAATCGAACCCGGGAACCCGGGCGTGGGAAGCGAGAACGCTACCGCACGACCACGAGATGCGGGCCGTGATACAAGAATATACTGGAGTTGAGACAGGGGATCCAGCGTTAAAGTCAGAATTTAAATGAGCTGTGGAACACTTGAGGTCAAGTAATGAATATGGATGGACGTAATCAACCTCAGTTCTTAAAATCACTGGAGAAAATAGCAACCAAACAACTATTCAGACTGGTGTATATGAGTAGAATCTGTCATACAGCCGAAATACCATCAGAGTTTCGGAAAAAATATCATCTATATACTTCCGCAGATATCAACTGCATATAAGTGCAAGACATATCCCACTATAAGTCTAACAGCTCACAAAGCCAACAGTTGGAAAGACAAACATAGGTACAAGGAAGGCAACTGCGAAGAAACCACAGATAACAGCTGACCGACGAAAGAAGGAAATACTGAAATGTTCAGGGAAATTTAGGAATTTATCAATACGAGTCACTTAGGAACGCAATAAATAGGAAGTGACGGGAAGCTAATGCAGATCGGCTGCATGAAAAATGTGAAGAAATCGAGAAAGAAATGATTGTCGGAAGGACAGATTCAGCATATAGAAAGATCAAAACTACCTTTGGTGAAACTGAAAGCAAGAGCGGTAACATTAGCACTGCTATGGTAATTCCACTGTTAAATGCAGAGGAGAAAACGGATAAGTGGAAAGAGTACTCTGAAGGTCTCTACGGGAAGGAAGACTTGTCTGATGTCTTGATAGTTAAGAGAAAAGGGCCGATAGGGAAGAGATAGGGGATCCAGTATTAGAATCAGAATTTACAAAACCATTGCAAGACTTAAAGGGAGTAACATTAAGCGAGCAAAGGGAATTCCACTGTTAAATGCAGAGGAGAGAACGGAAAGCGTACATTGAAGGCCTCTATGAAGGGGAAGATTAATCTGATGTGATATAAGAAGAAACAGGAGCCGATTTAAAGGAGATAGAGGATCAAGTACTAAAATCAGAATTTAAGAGAGCTTTGGGAAACTTAAAATCGAATAAAGCTGAAAGTATAGATAACATTTTATCAGAATCTCTAAAATCACTGGGGAAGTGGCAACAAGACGACTATTCACGTTAGTGTGTAAAATGTATCAGACTGGCGATATACCAACCGACTTTCGGAAAAATACCATCCACACAGTTCCGAAGACTGCAAGAGATGACAAGTGCGAGGATTATCGCACAATAAGCTTAACAGCTCACGCACCCAGTCGCTCAATGTAATAATGTACAGGGGAATGTAAAGGAGATTGAGGATCGCTAGATCAGGATCAGATTGGTTTGAAGAAAGGCAGTTCTGACGTTGCAGTTGATAACGGAAACAAGACTAAAGAAAAGTCATAGTTTCATAGTTTCGTGTACCCGATTGTGTCAAATGGTGCAAGTTATTTGAAGTTCTGTCACCTATAGGGACAGACGGATAATACACAATATGTATAGAGGCAAGAGGAAATAAAGAGATTGGACGACCAAGAACGAAGTGCTCGGATTCAAAATTGTGTAAGATAGGGATGTAGACTCTCGCCCCTACTGTTCATTCTACATATTGAAGAAGCAATGATGAAATAAAAGAGTGTAATTAAAACTCAACATGAAATGATAACAATAATCAGATTCGCTTATGACATTGCTATACTCCGCGAAAGTGAAGAAGAGTTACAGGATATACTGAATGGAATGAACAGTCTATTGAGTACAGAATATGGACCGAGAGTAAATCGAAGAAGACGAAAGAAACGAGAAGAAGCAGAAATGTGAACAGCGAGATACTTAACACTAGGTTTGATGGTCACGTAGTAAATTAAGTTAGGTCATTCTGCTGCCTAGGCAGCAAAATAACCCATGCCGGACGGTGCAGGGAGGACGTCATAAGTGGATTAGGACTGGCGAAGGGCATTTCTTCCTAAGAGAAGTCTACTGATATCGAACATAGACCTTAATTTGCTGAAGAAATATCTGAGAATGTGCCTTTGGTGCCCAACATTTTGTGGTAGTGAAGCATGGACTGTGGGAAAGCTGGAACAGAAGAGAATCGAAGCATTTGTGGTGTGGTGCTACAGACTACTGTTGAAAATTAGATGGGCAGATAACGTAGTGAATGAGAAGGTTGTGCGCAGGATCACAGAGGACGGGAATATAGGGAAAATATTGACAAGATGAGGGGACAGAATGATAGGACACCTGTTAAGACATCAGGAAATAGCTTGAATAGTAATAGATAGAGGTGTGGAGGGTAAAAGCTGTGGAGGAAGACAGAGATTGGGATCTTTTCCTCAAATTGCAATATCGTATATTTTTGAAAGATAGTGTCTATACTTTCAGTTTCATTGATAGTAAATCGCGAAGAAACTGTTGCAACAGTAATAGCTAACGCAAAATGTCTATTAAATTTACGAGCTCGAGCCTACAGCTGTTGAAGTTTGCCTAAGTGAATATTTTCTCGGCCATTCTTTCATTAGAATTCGCATAAATGAAACTGACGATCTTGCCATCTACTTTAGACTTTGATTTACGACGTAATCCACTATGAAGCGCAGCAGATTAGTAATTACCTGCGCCATGCTCGTCTTGGGCATATACGCCTTACATGGAATGTGCTACGTGTAGGTAGACGTTGGGCAACTTATTGGTTTATATGTCTTTTTCGACTACGGCTAAAGACGTAAATTTTGCCATCACTACTGGAATGTATTTTTATCCCAGACTCCAAGCAATGCTCCTAATTCGTATGTAAACTGTCCAGACGGTGCCGAAAGCAGTTAGCTTAAAGTTTTCTTTTTCTTTTCTTTTTCCTCCATCCACAGACCAGTTGGTCATCTCCTGCAGTGTGGAAGCGGGAGCCTTCACTAAAGATGCACCGCTGCCATTCTACAGGGCTCTATGTCCGCCACCAACACTAGGCGAGTCGTGCGTGTTGCTGAAGGCAGGCGCCTCAGCGGCCGGCGTGTTGACAGCAGTGCATCATACCAAAGCCTGCCAATGATACTATCAGTGTATGGAAAGTTACATAGAAGGCAGGTCAGCTCGTCGAATGGCCCTTATCGTTGCGATTGGATCCATTCGCGCGTGGCACACAATCACTCGGTGCTTCGTTCTTGTGGGGCGTGTGGGATGTTCAGGTCCTACATGTCGTGCCTGCTTCCCTTCCTGTATCCATTTACGCCAACAACAGCCAATGGAAGTGCCTCTATGAGCAGTGTGGTGCGCAAAACAACGATAGGACCACTCAGTCTCCCGCAGCCACACGATGTGACGTCTATCAAACACGTCCGACTGAACACCTTGTCTACGAATGTGGCGCCAGGGCAAAGGGCACAGTCAGGCGATGCCTTAGTGACACTACATGCTGCCATATTGTTTAGGTCCACTTACATAAAATACTGAGCACGAGGTCACAGCCCCACACACGTTCCCCGAGAGTTTGACCGACCATGAAAAAATAATCGTGGTCGTAGCTGTTAGTGTGAAACATACCCGTCCATTTTGGGTCCTTCTGGTTGCAGCTCTTTTTATGACGATCAGTCTAGTTTTAACTTTTCCCAACTTACCTGGGTGCTATTTAGTGTTTCTGTCAGATACTTTTTGACTGTTATATACCGATGTTTAGAATCACTGTTCTGCTGGACATTCGATTCTATTTGATTTTTTGAAATGTATTTTGTTAAGGGAATCAACAGCCTCAGTCCTTTTCGTATACCAAGTTCCAGAGAAATCGCATGAGATGAGAACGTGTCGACATAGCTGCAAGTTAGTGGAAGTTGATTTCTTTCTTTTTCTCTGGGAGCTGGGAGAAAATTCGTTGGCTTTCTTTACACCTTCCTGGTGGGAACAGGTTCCAACTACAGAAGCCAGCATTCCCGCCATTTTTAATATCGATTCCTTTGATTGGCGGAGTAGAATCCCGCTTAAATCCTTCTAGAACTTGCCTGAACTTTTCTGTGTTCAGAAAGCGCCTAGGTGCATTGGCGCCTGTGTTTTTTCACCCCCCCCCCACCCCATCCCCTGAATTGCCTTAACAGCCCAAGCTCTTTAACCAGTTGCCCCTCCATAAAGACTCTGGACACTGTCCAGGAACAGTTGTGAATTTTTTTCAGGAGAGTCACTCGGACACGGGCTGCCCATGAGTACACACCTTTCTGACGGAATGCAGGGTTAAATATTAACTCAGGGTCAGATTTTATAAGTTATCTTCCATTAAGATCTGGTGGTATCAGCACCATTAGGTGTAGAGACTGATTCAGTTCATTTGTGTTTAGGTTTGCGTGTTAGGTTTAATCCCCAGATGCAGCTAGGTACCAGCCCTACTTTCTCTAAATACAATGCTGAGCGAATTTCATGATTTTTCTCTTGCTTTGTATCGGACAAGGGCCGTGCCTACTTTGATTGTAATCTCCGTTGCCGGAAGAGTCTCAGACCCACGAGTCTAAGGAATCCCAATAGTCGTGGCATTAAATGAATAATCCACATGTCCCATGTATTAACTTTAATTTGACACAATGACCGATAAAGCCACAGAATCAAGTCGCTCCCCAGTGTGATAAACCTTTTGCATTTCTTACTTTTATGTTTTCGTTTTCTTTAAAGGCAAAGAGAAAAGGTCAGGTGGTAGCCCAGCGTAGAGCCTGTGCCTACTGTCATGTTTTCTTGGTTTTCAGATGTTGCGCTCTGCAAGTTATCTTAGAGCGTAATTGTAGACCGCCATTTTGGGCGATGTGAATAACTGAGGAGTATGTATTTTCTGTGTGCATCGAACAGAAGAATATAGTACTATTTTATTAACTAAAGGGTTGTATGAGTTATTATTTCAAGTAGTGCTGTAATAGGAAGAACTGAAGCCCACCTGTTACTTCAGAAAATTACGAAGATCCGATTAACGCTACATGGACATGGTCAAAATTTTGTAGATGGATACTGAGGTCGGACATAATATTATAAATTGGTAAGCATAAACCTGCAAGAAGAGAACGGCTATTTCATTTATGTGGAACCAGTATGAAAAGATTCTTTACCCGTTTACAGGCATAGCCCAGCTTATTATTGTGCTTGTCCGAGTGCCGAAAAATTTCGGTAATATATATATATATATATATATATATATATATATATATATATATATATATATATATATATATAAGGCCATATTTTATCCTTTATTGCTCTATTTATTTCATTATATTACACCAGGAGTCAGTGCTACTAATTATGTTGTACAACTGAGCTTAAGGAACACGATAAGTAAAGGGGCCCGAGCCCTGAATCCTCAATTAATTTTCTATTAACTCTGACTGTAGATACGCGTTTCTTTAAATACAAAAGTAAAATGAAGGAGTGAATATAGGGTGGAATTGGCGTAAGTGTAGTAATTTGTTTAGGTGGTAGCTTAATATGTACACACTTCAATGTGTTGTTTGTTTTCTCTGCATGGAACAGTCTTCCCACAAACACATCACATTATTTACCACCCGATGATGTCTACTTGGTCAAAACTGCACCACTAAGTGGAGGACACCTGTCAATGTAGGCTAACCGCTTAGCATCCACATGTCCACATTTCAGCACCTGACCTACTACCAAGGGGAAAATAAGCATTAATGACTTGCTCTTGCCACATTTGCTTGAAGGTACTAACCAAGATAAAAATATACTACTCCTAATAGCATCAATGGTTAGGGTGCAAACGAAGTAAATACCGACGTAATGTTGTGCAGTATATTGCTCTCAGTCCCAATAAAAATATCAGCGCTTGAACCAGATGCACTCTACATTTTCATGAAGGAAATAAATATTCATTATAAACACTTCTGAATGAAATAGTACATAGGTGGTTAAATTAACTATAACTGTTGGCAAGATTTGGAGGTAAATGGGAGTAGTAATTTGATTACGCTGAATTTCTAGAATCGTTGTCCTATCGTGAAATTAAATAACAATTGCACAATGATGCAAGATGGGACAATGACAGCAAGTGATGACAAGCATATTACTGGGACACATTGACCAATTGAGGGGTTCACTACATCCGTAAAGTGAACTAGTTAACAACCATATTAAGCCATAACATGCTATCCCTGCAGTGTGTTCTTACCGGAGTCAGACGTGAAAGGCGTCGAACCATAATAGCATCACTCAAGAGGGCGCCTAAATTTCTGCTCTGAGTCCGCGGCTCAAGTCTCCTCGCTCCTCGTCCGCTGAGCTGAAGTGTCGTCTCTCACCTCCCGAGTTTTAATACATCTTTTTCCATCTCTGCGTCTTGGTTCACCTTCTCCGGTCCAAGTGAGTTGAGTGTCTTATTCTCCCTCCGCCGGTGGCTGTTCAGCGTGCGCGTACAACTTTTTCGACTAATATATAAGTTTACTGCTAACGCAAATAATAATATAATATTATAATGTTTAATGTCGACGTTCTTGCATCTCCGTGGAATTGTTCTCTCAATCACCTGCGTTATTGTCCCTTTCAATCTAAAAAGTAGGTCTCAGGACTTCTCCATCACAGGCCTCTACCAAAACAGGGTCCTGCTCTTCCTGATCTCTTGGCATCCACTTGGCGGTACACCAGTCATACAGTAATAGGTCAGACTTCGTAGTGTTTTGGTTATACTTTATAAAGACGTTATCTGCAGCTGGAGCCTCTGCTATTGCAGACCTAGAGATGTCGACAGTGTTTCTCTCAACTCCCTGACACTATCGGGAAAGTTTTCTCATCAAGCTTTCGGGAAGGTGGTATGGGTCACCACTAGACTGGTGGGAACCAAGAGGGGGAGGGGGGGATAGTTTGACATCATGGCGGTATCCGTATGTATTATCCCTATGCACTGGCGGTCCGTGGCCCTGTGCGTGTCTGGCAACTGCACGGCTGTTCTCTACCTGAGGACACAAAACACGTTTCCTCCGCTCTTCTGTAGCACTGAGTTCACTGTCCGGCTGGGATGCGAAGGGATTTGTCAAGAAACTTGATGTGATGGAGAAAAACAAATAAATTACCGAAATATTATGAATCGTCTTTCAGACGTAAAATAGTTCTCAGTAAGTTTCAGTTTGCAGACCTGTGTATTTATTCCGATATCGATAAAATTTCCGAATGGTACAATGATATATTAACACAAGATATATTAATATCTTGATATGTATAAGATATATTAATATGTTCAGAAGTGCAACATTCTGCACTTCGCAAAATGAAGAAGATACAGCATGCTATGACTACAGTATCAGCGAGACACAATTGGAATGAGTCAACTCGTACAAATACCTTGTTGTAACAATTTGTAGAGATATGAAATGGAGCGAAAATGTAATCTTAGTCGTAGGTAAAGCAAGTGGCAGACTTCGATTCATTGGTGGAAAACTGAAGAAATGCTTTCAATATGCAAAGGCAATTCGTAACAAAAAAGAAAAATACCATGTGAGTCATTTTAGAATAATTTTCAGTTGTGTGGGACCCGTATGGGACTAACAGGTATTGACAAAAATACAGACAAATGTAACATGAATAATGGTCACAGGTTTGTCTGACCCGTGGAAAGGTGCAGCGGAGATTCCGAAGAAAATTAATTGGTAGAGGTGTGAAGAAAGACGGAAACCATCATGTGAAATAGTTACCTGACATTGTCAGTCCAGATGAGTGAGTGTAAATTTTTTGTAAAATCTTTATAGGCAAGATCGCATATAGGATATGTGAAAAGAAGTTTCGATGTGGTCATTAAAAAGAGGCAATGTTATTGTACACTGTAAGCATGTAATTGATATAAAAATAATAACAGAAATAGATAATGGCAATGTCGATGATATAGCTAACAGTTGCAATCTAAAAGTGAGAAAGACTGACATTAACTATCCCTACAATAGTCACAACGTACATTAAAAGAGGGCCTGGTTTACAAAGTTATTGCAACAGATAAAACCTATAGAAATGTACATCTAATAGCCAAACTTAGTGAGTACTAGAGAACATGTAAAGATTAGCTGAACGTACTCATTATCTGCAATTTTTCGCTGTACGTAGGGCAACGCCGCATGTCTAGGCAAAATGTTACCGATGTCTAGATTAACTATGCACCCAGTCACAGTGTGCCGTGAACGACTCAGACATAGTGAGCTGTACAATAACGGCCAATGTAAGCCGGAAATTTAGGCTATTATGCTATAAAATCAATCACTGACGGAAAGTGATATAGGACGATTGTGTCCCGAGAAAGTCTCTTTACAAAGTTTCCAAAACGAGCGTGAAATGTTGAATCAACGAATATGTTCCAGTCCCCTATGAATGTCTCGTGTAAGGATCGCGAATGGAAGAGTAGACTGGTTACAGTATACAGAGAGGCATGTAATCAGTCATTATACCAGCACTTCATACTGTAATATTTATGCCAAACTGACCCGGAGCAAACTGTAACGTTGTGCAATATAGCTCAAATGTCACTACTACTAAATCCGTTGCGTCGTGTTCATAAGCTAAGGTATGGGAGTTCCCGTGTAGGCTGTTTTCTCACCTCACATTGGCTGGTAGCACCATGACCTTAAATGGTATCTTTACCTTGCCTGACCTCAGATTATCCAGAACTTGTCAGCGGCCTTTGTGGACTGTGGCGGGGAGCGGGCAGAATACTCGATGACGTCAGAATGCAAGCTGATACTGTTGTGTCCTACGCAGGAGTTAAGTGGTGCGTCGTGGCGTTCTTGAGACATCAAACAATGGGGTCGGACACGTTCCTAAGCAATTTGTTACTGGAAGAAAATCATTTCTGAAAGTCGGTTTATTCATTGTAAGGAAAGGGCCAAGTATTCTAATGAATCAGATTTGTCTGGGGAGTTCAGTACATTGTAAGAATGGTTACGACCAGATCATGAAAAATTCCATGAAAACGCGAGTTCGTCTAACGTAAAGGAGTAGGCTTCCGCAGCCAGAGTCAGTTAACATAAAAGTTTTCTGAGTATTGTACCGTGTTATAATGAAAAAAAAAAGAAACATAACATAACTATGGTGGTGAAACCAAGGTTGTGGCCACGGTCACAGTGGCCTCCTTCCGTGCCCAGAAGAAGGTCGATGTGATGATGGCCTGAACGTTGGTTTCTCCAGTGCAGCTTTTTTTTACATTATGACACTTTACGATGCTCAGAAAACTTTTAAATCAACGAGAATGTCTCTGTCTACATTTCATTATGTCCTGAAAAAGCTCGACGCGTGCTTGAGAGTACCCTTCATCAATTTCCATTCAACTAAATTGTCAGAGGAAAAATTCCAGTTACCTTGAGATAAGTAAAACTGAATTCGACCACTTTTTGCGTTTTTAAATTTTATTCTAAATGAAAGTAGTGTTATCCAAAGATATTAAAGTCAGCTGTCTAGTCTTTGCAGATGACATGGCTCTACCAGCCGAGACCTAGGAAAAAGCCAAAGCACAGACCTAGGAACTATAAAAACAAACAAATAAAAAAAAGTTTTCAAAATCAAAATCAAGATGATGACAAACTTAAAAAAACCCACAAAAATGTTTAAAAGTGGAAGAACAAACAACAGCAATCCTCAAAGAATTATAATATCATGGAGAATGGATCAACTGGATTGTCATCGAGAAAAAGGCAATGGTATCTAGTAGAAACGTTGAACCGGCCTTTCAACTCACCAAAAACACGTATAACAAAACCCCTCTCATGGAAAGCAAAAATAACATATTACAACACAGTAATAAAAGCAGAAGCCTTGTATACAGACAAAACACTGTCCATTACAAACCATAGCCAAGTTGAAAGGCTGGAGATCAAAGAAAGGACGATATTAAGAAAAAAAAACCTTGGCTCCAGATTCCACAACAAACGAAGCCATATCACAAATAAAATCTCTTACTATGGAAAAGTCTCAGACTCAATCAGGAAAAGAATTGATTTTTATGGATACATCCTCTGAATGAACCCAAATAAATAAACAAAAACAATTTTCGGCTACCTCTGCAACAAAAAAAATCATTTGCTTAAGGAGAATGAAAAACGATAACAATGACAAGAATGAGAAGTTTCAAGTCAAAATGAAAACCAAACGAGCAGTCCAAATCTCTGAGGAAGGAAGGGAAACAAGATAAAAAAAATAGAGCAATACAGGACTAGTGGAAAAACGTATAACATAAAAATTTGACTGATTTTAAGTCCCCAAAGACGGATGAAAGGCAAGAAGAAGAAAATAGTATTACACAACTTAAACATCTATTACTTTAAAATCAAGCACGAAAGAGGTAATCTGAGTACTGTATGATGTGTAAATTAATAAAAATCATTTGCTTCATATTGATATTGATAGAGAAGAATAACCAGTCAGGTTCTCAGCGACAGCTTCAATCGACCACTTGTTGATTTCTCTCCAACAATTTCCTTAGAGAAGGCACAATATGCATAAGAAATATATAATCTTCATATTGTTTCAATGTCTCATTTGCTTCATATTCACTTAAACCTTTCTCCAGCAGATAAAGTTTCTGTTTTCCCTATGCAAAGATGCCTCCTCACTGGCATTATTATTTAGCTTCCTTTTTGTGGAAACTAGTGGGTGAGTTGTGGATTGAAAAAGCCCATGTGTCTCTTTATGTTTAGATGTCACTGTCGAGTTTGAGCTGGAATTTTCGGCATCCTGCCTGTTATCTTAGCCCGTGTCAGTTCATACTGCTGCAACCACATGGAAAGTGCTGCCACGACGATGTGCTGCTTGAAGGGGCTGCTGGTCCAGACCTACGGACTATTTGCTTCCCAGTAGACGAAATAATATTTTATAGCCAGTGGCAAGAATGTGTGAGGTATATTTGTGAACTACTTTTGTCAGAATAGAGTGACAGAATAAATGACCAAGGTGATGTGATGGGCAAGGGCGTTGGGCGAGGTGATCTAAGTGTGTCCGTATGTGCGTGTGCGTGTGTGTGTGTGTGTGTGTGTGTGTGTGTGTGTGTGCGTGTGTGTGTGTGTGTGTGTGTGTGTGTGTGTGGTTGTATGTATGTTTACAGATAAGTTGAGCTTCGTTCTGATGTTACAGATTGAGCACATCGCCTTTCAAATAAGGCGACCAGCAACCTAAGCGATCTGCTAGCATTTACTAAACATTCCCATCCTTTTCTCACGTGACATAGTGTTTTGTTTTCTCTGACTCTTCAGGAAGTCGGAATAGTACGTGTCCCCAACGGACGAGGAGTACCTTCATAGTCATTCACTGCTAAATGCTTTGTTAATTAATACTGACCACACATTCACCGAGAAGCTACAGTGCAATTGTTTGAAAGTTGCGGTAGGCAGCAGCAACTGTAAACATGACGTCATTGTCACGAAGACTACAGACATGTATCGATACGTATCGTGCATGACCTGGGCGAAAAGTGCGACTGCTGTGGGAACAGAGGAAGCACCTGATGTTTGTATTAGGTCACGTGGTTTTATTTTTTTGCTTACAACACAATATGTTTCAAAAACTTGAATTGCATAACATTTTTATGGCTACGGGTGTGGTGGACTGTTAAAGAAAAAAAGTAATTTCAGAAATTTGTCACTGCGTGGCTTCAGTCGCTGTTATCATTTATTTTAATACATTGATAGCTTAAACTGCAATTCATTGAGTTCGTGGCTTGTGCTGAGTGTATACGGCCGAATGAAGCTGCAATCTATGTGAATATTTACCACAGTGCAATAGTGCGCATGAGACTCTGCAGCATTAATTTCGAAGTGTGTAGCTCAATATACTGGTGATTGCATCAGCGATTGTGCTTAGTGTTGCTTCAAAATGGGAAATGTATTAAATTCTTATTATTACTTAAAAATAACCTATTCATTACTGAAAAGTAGACCTGCACATTCCTATAGCAGATCTCCAGTGCCGAATGATCAATAGAAGAATCACGATCGTGTGAGATGTATTGTTACAGCGGCGTAACATTAGAAGACTCAAGGTAAGTGAAAAGAACTTTGGGGACGTGTGCGTAGTACGTACAGCCGTGGACAAAACGAGCGAGACCCCTCGCCTTTTCGTTGTGCGGAAAAAGCGGAAAAAGTAGGCAGTAACGAGTATGAAATTCTACAAGAGTATCATATTGATATCCACAGGACGTCAGTACAGAATGGTTCAAATGGCTCTAAGCACTACGAGGCTTTACTGTTGAGGTCAGCAGTCCCCTAGAACTTTGAACTACTTAAACGTAACTAACCTGAGGACATCACATACATCCATGCCCGAGGCAGGATTCGAACCTACGACCGTGGCAGTCGCACGGTTCCAGACTGTAGCGCCTAGAACCACTCCGCCATCGGTACAGAATAAAGGTAGCAATAAAATGTACTGCGGGCACGAGAATTTCTTAAAATTACTTTACTGCCTAAATCGGGATTAGAACCGAAAACAAATCAGAACTCCCTTCCAGTAGCAAACACCTTTCACTATGCTAGCAGACAACCCAGGCAAACAGCCCTCTATTATTACCCCAGACATGATTGAGCCAGCAACATACTTTTGTGAGGGAGGCAAACGAAAGCCTGTGTTTTATTGGCCGCACTCTAAGAATACGCAACAGGTCTTCTGAAAACACTGCCTACACTATGTCCGTCTACTGCTATAGTATTCGTGTGCGTATGGGATCCTTGACAGACGTGATTGACGGTGCAAGCAAAAAAAGGCCAAGGAACGGTAGCACGATTTGTAATGTCACGAAATATGGGACAGAGAGTCCCAGATTTGATAAGCAAATTGGGGTGACAATCATGAAACCAAAAGAGTTTTTCTTAGCCGCGAGATCTTTTCACGAAATTTAGATCTCCAACTTCTGTTCTGAATGCCAAAACATTATTTCCTCGTGAACTTACACGGAAAGAAACGACCATAATAATAATGTAATTCATGGCTGTTAAAGAGTGGGACGGTAGAGAAATGGTCTGAAGGTGGTTCGATGAACCCTCTGCCAGGCACGTAAGTCTGGATTGCAAAGAAATCCTGTAGATGTATTCATGTAGATGTAACAACGAAATTATGTTGTAATTGCGACATGTGAGTTACATTTGATTTGAACATCGAAGTTCTTTCCCGTTTATTGATTTTTTGTTCATTATTTTCAGCCATAGACAAACACCTAGGTGCGTTAAATTGGTACTGAAGTAAAGGACCAATAACAATAAATTCTTAACTACTTGTTATGGTGTTGCAGTATCTGCCAGCGACTTCAGAAGTGGACATCACATACGACGTTCCTAGGGTGTTTATAAGTGGATATTGCAGACGACTTCAAACAAAATTTGAATGTAGCTTCGTAAAAGTTCCCTGATAAAACGATCAGAGTTGCTGGTGAATACAGTTTATCCTCACTAGACAGTATATATTATAATTATACATGAGGTAAAAAAGGTTTCGCCGGGTGCGGTGGCCGAGCGGTTCTAGGCGCTTCAGTCACGAACCGCGCCGCTGCTTCAGTCGCAGGTTGGAATTCTACCTCGGGCATGGACGTGCGTGATGTCGTTAGGTTAGGTAGATGTAAGTAGTTCTAGGTATAGGGGACTGATGAACTAAGCAGTTTGGTCACATAGTTCTTAGAGCCATTTCTTGACTTTTCGCGTAAATTTTCTTTACATAAAGGGCCGTATCATTAGATTGCGTTGACATAGAAACTGACATTTTTACACCACCAAGGGACCGTGCACCGCAGGAAGTGCGATACATTTCCGCTTATTATGACTACCCGTACTCGAGGTAAACCGGTGTTAAGGATTTGGTAGACAGGTACCTGGTCAAGAAAGTGAGACAAGTAGGGTTCCATTTTTACCGATTTAGGTGACGAAATCCTAACGACGAAAATAGCTACTACAGTTACTGGAGATGAGTGCCGCATGAATAATTCCCCCTACTCTTCATCCGAAATGTTCTAGTTGCAGTCGATACATCAGCATATTAATCGTAGCTAAGCTTTCGATCCAAATCACATTTACAGGAATGCAAATAAAATCCATTTGCCTACACACGTGGTAATCCAGATCCCAGTATTAATGCCACCGCGTTTTAGAAGTGCGAGCATTCCCATTGATAGCTAGCTTCAGAAACACTTCGGCTAATGAATGTTTTCTGGCTGTGGCAAGTCTAATGGAGAATTCAAAACATTGTAGAATACGTTTGGCAGCTATGTCGCCGTTTATTTCCTGGGGTGGTGCAGAATTATCCTACTAAATTTACTCGCTAATAACAGTATTTTGTTGTTTCGATAAACATCCCCAGTGATTGTCACACGTGCGGTGACATAAAGGTAGGAAATTTATGTTTTTGAGTCCACAAAGCTCTATGCAACAGAAACTGCAGATCATTTTGCCATTTTCATTGCGAAATTTCCGGCTTTATCATGTCTGGGGTAAAAATAGAGGGCGGTTTGACTGGGTTGTCTGCTAGCGTAGTGAAAGGTGTTTGCTACTGAATGGGAGGTCTGGTTTGTTTTCGGTTCTAATCTCGATGCAGGCAGATAGACTTTCAGTAAAGTAATTTTAAGAAATTCTTGCGCTCCCAATACGTTTTATTGCTACCTTTATTCCGTACTGGCGCCCTGTGGATGTCAATATGATACTCTGTAGAATTTCATACTCGTTACTGCCTACTTTTTCCACTTCTGTCAATAATTGAATTGACTTCAGCGTGGCACTGAATGATTTTTACTGCATTTCGTCATGAATCTTCACGCATTGCTGAATTTGCACACTTTCATGGTAGGTCAGCAACGGTAATCTAGTATGGCTAGTCAGAACCGTGACACAGACCATTTCGCAGCCGAATGCGCATAATATTTTGCTAATTCGTAACTATTGGGGGTTCTTTGTCTTAATAAAACAGTTATGTTATCTCGATAATCTGAAATTCATTTTCATTAGTACAGTTCATACTAATTAGCGTTTCTTCTTTCATTTATATCTTATATTTACGTGTTGTGTTTAACACAAAAATCAGCATTAATATAATCTTACACATGATTTTTCAACTTAACGACTGTGCATAGTATGTTAGTAGCACTTCGTCGCCTTACCTGTTATGCTGTGTAGCGGACTTTAAAACTGTGCACATCAGCATAACGAAAAGGCGAGGCGTCTCGTTGGTTTTGTCCACGACTGTACATGTTAGTGTTGAGGTTTACCAAAACTACAGTGTGGTAGGTTTGGTACAGTACGTAAACGACATAGTAAATTGTAGGATTGCCACCAGTACTGATAGTATCAGCATTAACAGAAAAATAAACATCAATGAATGCTTAAGAAAGGAATTAGGAACCGGCTACGTTTCTATATTGTGTATCCTTACACAAGGTAATGTGCCTAACATCAGTAACAAGGATTAGTTGACTGGGTTTACTTCAGCACATTTATGTAATTACAGCATGTAAATAATTCTTGTATTGTACTCAGTAGAAAACTTTTCATCATAGTCAAGGGCAAGAGCTTCCTGTCATTATTGATAAATGCGGAAGTTGGTTATGAAGAATAGAAACATGTTTTATATAAGCTTGACAAAGTACTGAAGCGACGTTTAATATATTCTTGGCTTGTCGTATATTTTTGAAAATTTTATCTTATTTTTGAGAAAACTGCGTCTTCTATGACAGTATGATTAATCAATGTCTTTTTAATTTTACTACAGTATCCCCATGTTTTACATTGCAAAGCAACGGTTTTCGAATAAACGCTGAATGAGATATTGACACTTTCAGTTTTGATGTAATAAACAGGATGATAATTATCTAGGAAAAAGTATGTTCAATAGATTATGCAGCTCCTTATATGTTCTGACTCAAGTTCTAGACGGTTCACCGCTGCCAGTTTCTAGGGGAATCTAGTAAGACACTGATCATATACGTTAACAAAGTGACCGATATGAGACAAATCCCGATAGGTATTTGACACACCTAAAGTACACGAAACACGGGTAACTACCTTAACTGAGATACAAGGTTCAAATGGTTCAAATGGCTCTGAGCACTATGCGACTTAACTTCTGAGGTCATCAGTCGCCTAGAACTTAGAACTAATTAAACCTAACTAACCTAAGGACATAACACACATCCATGCCCGAGGCAGGATTCGAACCTGCGACCGTAGCGGTCACGTGGTTCCAGACTGAAGCGCCTTTAACCGCACGGCCACACCGGCCGGCTAGATACAAGGAAAACTGCCATAGTCTGTGGTTACTTATGATCGTTCATAGTAGCCAACAGCAGTTATACAACTCTAGTACATGTCTGCTGCAACTCCCACTTGAACTCCTTGGTTGTTAGCACCACGTGCTTGAGAAGTTGCAATACGCGGATGGAATGGGACGTAGTCCGAATAATTAGTAGAACGGGAAGTGACCTGTGCCATGCACTTCTACACTTCTAAGTTGTTTTCAGAGTTTGGTATTACATGTAAACTTAAGTGACATCGCTCGAAAATTTCACTTCAGTCTCATGTGTCTATGTTCGTATTGCAGTTTGTTTGTTTGCGTGAGGTGAGGAGTATCCAGATCT